>NC_080061.1:18495958-18575958 GCF_026212465.1 Amaranthus tricolor
ATACTACTTTAACCCAAGTACTTACTCATTACTGTGGAAATAAAAAGATACCCAACCTCAGTATTATTTTTCAAAATAAATAATTATTTTTCTCTCTTTACGGTCTAATAAGTAGTATTACTTTAATACTAAAATTTTTGTTTTTTCAGTACATGATGCTGCTGATGTGCATCTTGTTGGCTGTTGATGTGTGCACGGATCATATGAAGGCAATGATTGCTTGGAATTGCTCCGTTTGCTGCTTGCTGAAGAGTTGGTACTGCTAGCTTGAGAAGATTAGATTTCCAACACATAATTTCAACACCCCACCTCAAACTTGAGGTGACTAACGCCCAGTTTCTGTAACAAGCTCTTGAAATGTTCAAATGGAAGAACTTTAATGAAAAAACATTAACAATTTGACTATGTGTGATTAGATAGGATTAACGTAACAATCCTTCCCAAACTTTGTCTCTTGTAAAACAACAATCAATCTCAATGTGTTTAGTGCGTTCATGGAAAATAAGATTCTTTCCTATGAATATAGCAGATTGATTATCACAAAAGAGTGTAACATAGCTTTTGTACATGAACATTAAGTTCTTCAAGTAATTTGAATAACCATGTAACTTTAAAGGCTACATTGGCTATGGCTATATATTCTATTTCCGAACTAGAACGAGACATAGTCTATTGCTTCTTACTTCTTCAACTTATGGGAGAGTTACCCAACATAATGACATACCATATAATTGACCTCCTTGTATCCATACAGAAGCCCCAATCAACATCATGATATACCTTGTAATTGACCTCCTTGTAGAACAAGTGTGTCCTATCCTTTAAGCTTAATGCCTTGACCACAGGTTGATAATACATAATTCAAAGTATGTAACAAAGCTTTTCGATGAGAAATTCTAGGACTTTTCCTAAACTGACCATGGCTTTGTGCTGTATAGGTCAAATCTGGCCTAGTATTAGTCAAGAAATTTAAATTTCCTACTAGACATCTATATAGAGTTGGATCTTTAAATAAAGCTTGGTCACTATTAAATAGTTTAGTATTAAGTGGTAAAGGGGTAACCACTTGCTTAACCTCGTTTAGGCCACTAGCCAAGAGTAAATCATTAGTGAATTTCTGTCGAGTTAGAACCATCCCATCCTTTTGTGGCTCTTCTATGCCTAAAAAATAGTGAAGATCACCTAAATCCTTTATACTAAAGGTTTGATATAAATGCTCTTTCAATGTGATGATATCATTAGTATCATTTCTTGTGGCAATAATGTCATCAGCATATACAAAAAATATGGTACTGTTACCATTGTGCTTTTTAAGGAACCAAGAATAATCATTTTTTAATTAAGAAGATCTCAAAGACCTTAGTTCAATGAGAAGCTTAATGTGGCATTGGCTAAATGCCTATTTAAGACTATAAAAGATTTTTTTTGGAGAAATACTTGATTAGTTCCATATGTCAATCCTTCAGGAATTTTCATATACATTTCTTTGAAGAAAAGCATTATTAATATCAAGTTGATGAAATCTCCACTTAGAGCTTGCTGCAATGGCTAAGATGCATCTAGTTGTAGACATTTTTATAACTGGTGAAAAGTTTTCTTCTTAATCTATTCCATGTTTTTTGTTATAACCTTTTTGCAACTAGTCTTGCTTTATATCTTTCCAAACTACCATCTGACTTTATTTCACTTTGTAAACCTATCTACATCCAATAGCTTTCTTTCCTGTGGGTAAGGGCACTATATCCCATGTCTTTTTCTTATTTAAAGCATCTATTTCTCTATTCATAGCTTTAACCCAATTAGGATTTTGACTTGCTTCTTGATAAGAGGATGGTTCTTTTTATTTATCTTGAGATAAAAAAATTTGCTAATGTTGATTAGATAAATCCTCACATTGAACAATATTACACCAAGAGTGTTGCTTGCTTGTACAAGCATAATCTTAAAAATAAATTGGTTTAGTGACTTTCCTTGTTGATTTGCTTGGCTCTTGAAGAATATCTTCTTGTTCTTTAGCCTTTGCTCTATGTAAAAGATTTCTATGATGCCTTCATTCCCATTTTGGGGTGAAAAAAGAATTGTTTCAAGGGTTCATTAATTGACTTTGAGTAGTGAAAAGGAACGCAATTTTCATGAAATCTAACATCTCTTGATGTAAAGACCCTTTTAGTAGTTGTGTAATAGAGTTTATACGCCCTTTACTTTTGAGAATACCAATGATCACTCTAGGTTTAGCTCTCAGATAAAACTTTATTCTTTCTTTTTTTTACAGTATAAGCATAACATAAACATCTAAAGGATAGTAGCATTACATATGAAGGTTTCTTGTTATATAACGTTTCATGGGGAATAGTGTTGTTCAAAATGCTTAAAGGCATTTTGTTTAAGGATGTACAACACTTTCCACACAATCTCCCCAAAAACTTATTAGGATTTTTGATTGAAAGAAGAAAGCTCTTGACACTTCAATGAGATGTCTATGTTTCCTTTCAACAACCCCATTTTGTTGGGGTGTGCTCTTACAACTTAATTGATGGAAAATGCATTTCTCATGATAAAAACACAAGGTTTCTCCTTGTGATAATTCTTTTGCATTATCAGTTCTAACTACTTTGATTTGTGTTTCAAACTAAGTCTCAACATATGAGTAAAAAGTTTTGAAACAAGTCAAGAAATCTGAGTTGTGCTTGATAAAAAAAATCCAAGTATATCTAGAAAAGTCATCAATAATGATAACAAACATATTATAATTTTTCCTTGATGGAATTCTTAGAGGCCCATACATCAATATGAACAACTTGGAACACATTATTAGTCTTTATGAGACTCTTATTGAAGGACGGACTTGTTTGTTTTGCCAAAGGGCAAACTGTATAAAAAACATATTCTCAACTTCGCTAATATTTAATTCAGCACAAATGTGCTTCATCTTTTTAAATGGAAGTTGCCCAAGCATTAAACGCCATATCTCAGCATCTTTCAAGTTCCTTCCTTCTTCATAGGATGTGTGAAGTCCAAAATCATTATTTGTAGTTGTTCTACTTTGAACAAGATGAATTTAAATAGACCTTTCTTGCTTTTACCAAGAAGCATTCTTCAATTGCCCCTGAACAAGACAATTGTTCGCACTAAAAGTTATGCTATAATCTAAGATCATTTAAAAGTTTTTGTACAGATGTTAGGTTACACTTAAAATCAGGAACAAATGACACTTCTTCTAAACAAATGCCATTATGTAAAATCACATATGTTGTTTTATTATAAGTTTTCTGCCATCAGGGACGATGATAGTATGTTGTTTGTAAACCAAAGGTTGTATACCAGCACATAGGCTTATAGCACGGCACATATGGTCACTTGCCCTGGAATAAATGATCCAAACATAAGGTTTATGATCATATTTAGAAGTAGTTGTCATTTGTGCAGAATTCAAAGTCTGTGAGACCTCTTGAACATCAGATTTTATGGATTGTTTGTTGTTTAAGATCTGCATCAGCTTTCAAGCTAATCTTGAGTCAGTCTTTGGTCATACCCTTTATTTTCAGCTTTATTCACATTTACATTTGCCTTACTAGCATGTTCCTCGTCGTTTTTCCAAGTGTTGTTTTTGAATTTAAAGGGATACCCATGTAGTTTGCAACACTTCTCTATAGTGCACTAGTGGAAAAAACGTATTTGGTGCGTATCATTTGCTGCGGTTTTTGTATATACGCAGCAATAAATAGGAAAAAGAACTAGAAAAAAAAAAATTAATTGCTGTGGTTTTAAGGTGTGACCGCAACAAATACTCAGTAGCACAATTAATTGATGCGGTTATGCTATGGCCCGCAGCAAATAAGTGTATATTAAACTAACAAAAAAAATAAATAAAATATAAGCATTATTTGCTGCGGTTACTGAATGACTGCAGCAAATAAATATTAAAAAAAAATTAAAAAAAAAATTTTTTTAAAAAAAAAAGTGAAGAAAGGTTTAAAGGAATATAGACCCAATTCCGCGGCTCGCGTAGATCTCCGCGGCACGCGGAGTGCAACCTGACCCAGTAAAAAAATAAAAAAATTAAAAAAATATATAAAACAAAGTGAAGAAAAAATTTAAAGGCAGACAGACCCAACTCCGCGGCACGCGGAGTGCAACCTAACCCAGCAAAAAAAAAAAAAAAAAAAAAAAAAAAAAAAATCTATTATTTGCTGCGGGCTTCTTTTAACCGCGGCAAATAGTTGGTTCAAAAAATATAAAAAACGCGTTTTGACTTTCAATTGCTTAAAACCCTAAAATAACTTTCTTCAAAAACCCACGACGACGACTGTCTTCTTCTTCAAGCTCTTCAATTTCAGAAAATTTCTTCAAAAACCCACAAAAAATCTCAAGTTTTTCAAATCATATGACTCTACTGTGTTTTCTCTTCATTTTGTTCATCATCTTCCAAACCCAACGACTTTGTTTAAGTTCTTCAAGTTCCTGTGTTGTTGAAATTTGTTGCTTCAATAACCACAAATTGCACGAATTTCGTTCTCCATCTTTGTTTAAGTTCTTCAACCCATCATTGTTGTTTTTCCTTCAAAAGCCACGAAATTAGGGCTAGTCTTGTTCTTTTTCAAGTCATTGTGTTTTAATAAGGATTTAGTCTTTTTTTATACTAATTTTGATTTTGTTTTTCATTGTAGGTTACATAATCTTATTATAGAAACAAAATTATCATATCTTATTACCAAGATATGTATTTTATATTTGAATGTGAATAATTTACTTATGTATGTACTTGAATATTTGAATGTGAATAATTTTAATTAATTAGGATTTTTAGGGTAGATTGAATGTGAATAATTTAATTATGTATATATGTAGTTGTATATTTGAATGTGAATAATTACTTATGTATGTGGTGTCAATGGTTCAATGGGTAGTTGTTCTTGTAAACGACATCATGTAAGATTATAATCATGTAATTAAATTATATTTGCTGGTATTATACCTACTTTGCTTTATTATCTGTGTGAAGTAGAAATTTGAAAGTAGGATAGTGACTTTTGCTTATCGAAAATCGGCTAAGAAACTGAAGAGATTTAAAGAACCTCAATGAAATAAGATTTATATACATTACTTATAAAATACAAGAAGATATCTTTTAGCTAATGAACAATTCTTTTAGCTTCAATCAAGCTCAAAAGGTTTGTTGCTTTTGTGTCATTATTTTTATGTTTATAAAGATTTAAGATTGAACGCGTGATGTTTGTGAATGATCAAGTTCCTTGGTGATTGATTGTTGATAATGTATTATTCATTTTCTATTTTAGGATTAAGTTTGTATTCTAATGTACTTCTAGGATGTTAGTTAATTATGTTTTTGGATGAGTTTAATGCTTATTTGTGTTTCGTTGGATTTGCAGATTGATAGTTTGCCATGTCGATGTTTATTCAAAGGACAAAAATTCTCAACTCGAATCCACTATTCACTTTCGCAAGCTGCTTTCTATATGAAACATGTAGGATTGAATCTCAAAAACCGAGAGCTTTTGATGTGTGACACACTTTTTGGAGTCAAGTATTCATTATTTTTATGACTAGAGTAAGTTTAAAAGTAATTGTGTCAAGTTTAAAAGCACCTTTTGATTTATTAAGACTTTAATTTGTATATGTACATATTATTATATTATATATACGATCGAGAGTTAACAAAGAGATTATTGATGATTATTGGAGTTAATTGGTGATTATCATTGGATTAATCATTGTTTATTACATTGTACATTATTGGATTATTTAATACTATTAAACGAAAACAGCAAAAAAAAAAAAAAAACCACTCCGCGGCACGTGGAGTACCTCCTGAAGCAATAAAAAAACAAAAAAAAAAAAGAAAATAACTAGTTGCTGCGGTTTTGAGGCTGACCGCAACAAATACTCCTCTTTATTTGCTGCGGTTATGGCTTGACCGCAGCAAATAATGCCCTTTTTTGCTGCGGTTTTTAACCGCAGCATTTAAAATAGGCCATTTGTTGCTATCACTATTGCTTGGGGCCAAAACCGCAGCAAATAATGGCCAAAAAAACCGCAGCAAATGAGGTTTTTTCCACTAGTGGTGTGTCCTTGCATTTTGCAATGATCACAATATAAGGAAAGGACCCGTTCCTCAGCCTTTGCCCTATATATGTTGATATCTTCTCTTTTCAACTATATGAACCATGTTGTAAGATCGACTATAACTTAGGGGTTCTTACAAGCTCTTAACAATAAACAAAGGAAGGAACAATGAAGATGAGTGAGAGGGATGGATGTCAAATGGAAAAGGAGCAAATATTTGTTGTTTTTATGTTAATTTCGAACATAAACAAAAGGAAACGATAATGACTAACTCAATACTCACTACAAATCCATGTACCAAGTAAGGAGGCTCTTAAGGCACAAGTGTAAGCGCCAAGTACACTAAGCATAAGAACTTTTGCAAATACGACTCTAATCTAAGAATCATACAAACAACGAGATTTTGAAACAAAGTTGCTTCGGGTTTTTCATTATCATTAATTCAATGACTAATACGGAGTACAAAAAATAACTACTGAAATAAACTAAGGAAACCGTGGGAGGGGGGGGAGAACCGGCCACAACCGTTTGGTGGTTACCAAAAGTGGCGGGTTCGTAACCACTTGGACACCGCCTTCCATGTGTCCATTTTGAGAGTAACTCCTTACGTATTTCGTCCCACTATTTTCTACTTACAAAAACCGAAAATAACTACTAGTAACTTACAAAAAAATCGAAAATAACTAACTAAAGACTAACTAGGACATCTAGTAATTATTATTATTTCTGCAAATAACTAATTTAGCTAACTTGGACTTAAAAGGACTTTGAATATGATGGTGTTAAGCATGCATTCCACACGCCCAAAATAGCTTGAGGCTTATATGAAATTTCGCCCTTATTTTAGTGCCTTGTATTGATCTTCGTCTTTGTCTTCTTCTTGATCTTGTACTTCCATACTTGTTTAACGACTTCTAATTCTAAAATACTTAAATTAACATGAAATTTCAAATTAAATACTATCACTTAAAAACATAAAAGGATCAACTCTAATAAACACAAACTAAAAGCTAGTAACTAAAATTCAGATTTGATTAAAGACAATGCTTGACTAAGGATGATCTTTGAAAGGTAGATTAAAACTTGCTTGTTGAATGAGGGTGCGCCCATGCCAACATTGTTGAGGATGAACATTGCAAGTATGATTGAATGATGGCTTGATATAATCCACACGAAAGCTGCCCTTCTATAATGTTGTTGATGTCTTTGGATAAAACAAGCCATGAATAAAATTTTCTCCCAATTTTGAAATATTTGTGGACCTTGATTTGCATCAAGCCATCATGGGAGGATCTTGCTTATCATACCCACCAATTTGTTGATGGGCTTGTTCTTGAACAAGAATGCCTTCAACCACTAGACAAAAAGGGTAGTTCTTTCATCATCATTAAACTACCTAGTTTGCTTTGGATCATGTTTCCAGAGGAAATAGATTATTCTATTTATTAATGGACTTTTGTCAGGCTTTTGTGTTAATTGACACTCATAACCGGTACACGTGCATGTAGCAATTGGATAAGAGCATCCATTACATCCCAAAGACCTTTAATCTTTGTGAAATAATCCTCAATGGTCATTTCTTGAGATTGAAAGGTTTTGCTCAAAGCCTCTTGTATGGTAAAGAATTAGGCACGTGTAAATTTCCTAAACCTTTGCTCAAATTCCTCGCAAAACTCCTTTGTTGTGTTCAACCACAATATAGTTTTGGAGATCTTTTCTTCAACCGCATTCAAAATTTATCCTATTACAACAGCGTTCACTATATCCTATGTTGTAGGGAGATCTTGATTATGGACAACCCTTTTGACGGTTTCATTCACAAAACACAACTTATTTCTTCCTGATAATGCAATGGTGGCTACTCTCTTCCAGCCCTTAAAACCAGTCCCTGTGAAGATGTTAGTCACAATCTTGAGCCTCATATTAAAACTTATTCTTGTGAAGATGTCAATGGAAAGAACAGAAGAACGGAACCAAGAGTGGTCAGAACTGAAGTTTTCTGATCTGTGTGGAAAGGTGTGTATCAAGAGCTATTTGGCTCTAATACTATGTTAGAAATCAGATGTAGAGAATTGAATGAATGAAAACTTATTTCATTGAATGAGTGAATTCAAGACAAATATAACAAGCCCTATATAATCTAGATATAAGGTCCTAAAGATAGCCTACCAAACTAGTTACAACCAATTGATGGTTTGTTATAATAACTATCGAATCCTACTTAGCACATAAAGAACTAACCTGTACCTTTGATTTAGAATAAATCTAAACCATACAAAATAGGGTGCACAGATAATAATAAACTATAAACATCAACTAAAAATTATGTTTCCTACTACAGAGAATCACTAAAGTTGTTGTACATGTCGTCTGTGGATGTGCATCTCGTTGGTTGCTGATGTGTGCACGGATCATCCGAAGGCATTGATTGCTTGGACTTGCTTAGCTTACTGCTTGCTGAAGACTTGGAACGGAACCCCTTTGAATAGTTTCTAGAGCACCATTTGAAGCACATTACAAGCTCTTGAGCTGACTGTCAAACCAAAAATTTTAATTTGTCATACTTTCGATTCACTCCCCCTCCCCCACCACCAAACCCCCCCCCCCCCCCCCCCCCCCCCCCCCCAAGAGATTTATAGACCTCTTATCAACCTTCAAGCATGTCATCTACATATAAGCAAATAACAACTTCATTTCCTTGCTTATCACATATTCTATATACGCACTTATCAGATTGGTTCAATTTGAATCCAAACGACAATATCGTTGCATCAAACTTTCAGTGTCATTAATTAAGTGCTTGTTTATGTCCATGCAATTACTTAACAAGTTTACACACCTTGTTCTCTTGTGCTTTCAACACAAACCTTTCGAGTTGTTTCATATATAAAATGAGGTCTTAACATGTAACACCCCGGCCCCCTTGGACTGTCGGTGACTATTCACAGAGACTGTAGAGTGGCCCTATAGAACAATGCAAGTCTTTATAGCGCACTTTTGTCTCACTCGTGCACACCTAGGAAATATTCCTAAGAGGTCGCCTATCCTAAGACTACTCCCCACAAAGCATGCTTAACTGTGAAGCTCTGAGCAAATAGGCTCCCACGAAAAAAAGATACACCTTGTGATATAAGTAGTCTATCAATCCTTTTTAAAGCTAAATCATGGGTATCACACTCACCCCCACTTAGGAATACAACGTCCTCGTTGGACCGTATTTTCACGATCTTTTCCCCTGCTAGGTGCACCAAACACATGATCAACCACGGTCGCAGGGTTGCTCTTATACCATTTGTAACACCCCAGCCCCTCGGACCACAGGTGACTACTCATGGAGATGGTAGACTGGCCCCACAGATCAACATAAGTCTTTCTAACGCACTTTAGCCTCACTCGTGCGCACCAAGGAAAAATTCTCATGAGGTCACCCATCCTAAGACTACTCTCTACTAAGCACGCTTAACTGTTGAGTTCTTAGCAAATAGGCTCCCATGAAAAGGAGATGCACTTTCTTGATATGAGTAGTCTATCAATCCTTTTAAAAGCAAAATCTGGGGTATCACATAACATCCATTTGATGGATCTCTAGATGATAGATCGTAGCTAAAGCTACCAACAACCTAATGTTGGTTGTCCTTGCAGCAGGTGCATATGTATCTTAATGATCAATACCTAGCTTTTGTCCAAAGCCTTGTGCCACTAAACGGGCCTTGTACTTTTCAATAATTCCATCCATCTTCATTTTCATGGGAAAACTCCATGTGCAACCAATTGCTTTGCAAGTTGGAGGAAGATTCACTAGTATCCAAGTATTATTTCCCATGATGTATTGCACCCATCATCTATAGCTTATTTCCAAAAAGCATTGTTTTGTGATGCCATTGTATCACTATAAGTCAATAGGTCACCTTCCACATTAAAAAAAATATGAAACACTACAATGAATTTTATTGCTAATACTTTCGACCAATATACAAACCCAATCCATAATGCTTTTAACTTTCCGTTGTCTTTTACTCCTTTTATGATTAAATGCAACGTTTTCTTATTCATCTAAGTTGTGATTGTCATCAACATGTAGAGGAGTTTGTTTTTTTGTTGATTATCATCAACTTCATCATTAGTACATATTTTTAGATTTCTTTGTTACTCATTAATTAGAATTTATTCTCATCAAATATTGTATCCTTTGACTCAATAATTGAATGAATCGATATGTAGTTATTTTTTTCTATTATACAGAACCTATAGGTCTTGCTACGGTTGGCATAACCTATAAAGATGCACTCAAATGCTTCATTTACCGAGTTTCTTTCTCTTGTTGTTGGGCAATCTTACTATAGCTCTACAGCCCCAAACCATATAAGGTAACTTAAGTTCCACGCTCTTTTTGTACCAAAGCTCATAAGAGCTTCCTATTGGTCCTAGAACCCTGTTAAGAATGTGACATGACGTCACTAGTGCTTCACCCCAAAATCCTTCACTCAACCTATAGAGTATCACACTAAAGAAACACAAGCCAACACCCAATGCACAAAGCCTCAGGGAAACCCATCTCATTAAGAAAAGTCTGTAGAAACTTTCAATCCATCGAGTTATAAGCGTTTCTAATATCCACTTTAATAAAACATCTTAGATAATAGCCCAAGATACCCTTTGATAAGCTCAGTAGCTAAAAAGTTACTATCACTGATAGCCCACCCCGGAATGAAACCAGCATGACAACTTAGGCGTAGCTGATAATAGTATGCATGCCATGATGCAACCTGCTCGAGAGAATCTTACAAATAATCTTGTATAAATCATTACAACAAGAAATAAGGCTAAAGTCCTTCGGTTGAGTTGCATTTGGCGTTTTGGGAATAAGGACAACTTGAGTGGTATTGATACACTTAAACATCTTACCAAGGCAAAAAAAGTTAAGAATTCTTTTGTGAATGTCCTTCTTTACTAATAATAATAATAATAATAATAACAACAACAACAGCAACAACAACAACAACAACAACAACAACAATAATAATAATAATAATAATAATAATAATAATAATTACTCCCTTCATTTTCATATGTTATTCTCAAATAGAATTTACGAATTTTATTGTCAAACGTTAACTATGATTAATAATCAATCTATAAGAAAAAGCCTATTCATGCGGGTTCTTGATAAATTCGTCTCAATATATACTGTCTAAATATTAACTTTTTAGAATTTTTAAAAACTTACAATTAAAATTATTTGACTTTTTAGTTTGTATTGGGATTTGTGCAAAAAGTGAATGTGAAGATCAACTGAAAACAGAAGGAGTATTATTATTATTATTATTATTATTATTATTATTATTATTATTATTATTATTATTATTGACCTAGAATAATCCAACTTTTTCATGATTTTTCTATAATTTCACCTATTAATTAACCATGGATAATCCCAACTTTAAGGGGTATTTGTCTAGAGTAAACTTGGGTAATATAATGACCTACTATAGTAGGTGATTCAGAAAAAAAAAAAAATAAACTGAAAATTAATTTTAAATTAGAGAAAAATTTTAAAATTTTACATAAAAAATTCTAAACAATTAAAAACGTCATAAATTCTTTTTAACATTTTTTTAGCATTTTTTTGACATTTTATTCTAATTTATCTTTAATTAAAAAGAAACTTGCTATAGCAAGTCATCCGGTTATCAGGTTACTCTAGGAAAATACCCCTCAAAGTTGGGATTATTCATGGTTGATCAATAGGTGGAATTATTGTAGGAAAATGATGAAAAGTTTGAATTATTCAATGTAATTTTCCATTATTATTATTATTATTATTAGGCAAAATGTTAAAAAAAACTACCTAACATAAACCCAATTTTGCAAATAACTACCTTAAATAAAAAATTTTGCAAAAAACTACCTTACATAATACAATATTTTGCAAAAGACTACCTTGTAACGGAATTAGGCGTTTGACAGGTACATTTGACGTTGACCAGCACGTGCCAGTCACGTGTTACCTTTATTAACCTAATTCTCCTTCTTTTCAATTCGCAGCACTCAATCAATTCCATTCAATCCTCTTTTCTCCCATTTGCGATAAACCCTAAGTTTTTCTTCTGCTTCTTTCTTTCATTCACCTTGCTTTCGAATTCCTAATTCTCTCAAAGATCATCGTTTTCTTCCAATTAATCAGTTATGTCTGCTTGTGTAACACCCCGATATTTTCCCGATATATTAAATGATTTGCTAGTAATATTATTATTTTTATTATTATTATTTTTTTTAGAAAAAAATATATATTTCTTTTTATTATTTATTTTGTTAGTAGATTAAATCATGAGACTTCAACTTTTAAGGCAATTAAAATCATTTTAAGCCCAAATCTTTTTCCTAATCTATCTTTAACTTCAAAAAAAAAATATAAAAATAAAAATAAAAACAAAAAAAAAAATAAAATAAAATAAATGGGAAGTGGAATCATTTGGCCGGCCATATGGAGGGTTAAGGGGGGATTAGTAACCTCTTAGGAAGATTGAAGATCAAGGAATTATTGCCTTCTATAATTATTGCCTTAATTTCCTTAATCTCCTAATTACCTTACATCTTTTCATTTTCAAACCATTTGCAAGTAAGAAAACACTCCCAAAACACTACATTTCTCACGCCTAAATCCTCCACCTTGGTTCATCAATTTTGGTGTTTTGTTCTTGAAGCAATTGTGAGTAATCCTTAATCTAGTTTTTATTTTTTTTAAATTTTAATTTAAATTTCTATGATTTTTATGTGTGTTATTTTATAGTTTATGATTTATTCATGATTTAAAATTCATGTGTGGAAGTATGATGTTTTTCCATTTAAATTAATGTATGGTTTTAGGGTTTTAGATATGTTTACATGTGTATGAAGAATTGTTTAAAGAATGATTGAAAAAAATATATATATATATATATGTATATACAAAAAAAAAAAATGGTTGCTCATATAAAAAAAATATATGTGGTGATGGAAATTTATTTTTTATTTTTTATTTTTATTGATAAATAGTGGAGATTTATAATATTGGTAGAGAAATATACATGTATATGTGTGGTGTGTTTGTGTGTGTAAATTGGTGTAAAAAGATTTATTTTTGAGAAAAATATAAATAAATAATTAAAATTTATTTTTGGATGTGATCATGAAAATTATGTAAATTTTATTGTTTAGATTTAATAGGGAATAAAGCATTGAAATTTATATATTTGTGATAAAAAAATGAGATCCCGTAGGTTTTGAAGATGATGGAAAAATTGTGTTTTTGGAGCATTTTTGGCTTTAAAATTAAGTTAAAAATACTTATACTATGTTATAAATTATGAAAATTGGTACTCAGGGGTTTTGACGCCTTCCGGACGCAACGGTGAAGTCGGATTTTCAGTTTGACAGTTTTAAGATGAGTTTCTGGACAGATTGTATAGGCTGTCCGGTTTTGTGTATATACCATGTCATAGTATGTGATGGATGTTCATGTTGTGTGTAGTATTCTAGGTATGGATGTGATTGTATATGTGTGTTATGGATGATTTGAGGAAAATGTGTATGTGTGCTTATTTCCCGAATACGATTGAACCTTGTAGGAAGTCGATTCGTGACCGGGAATTGATTAAGACGCTTGCGAGTTGGTTATCTTGCTTAAGGTATGTACACGCAGCGTGGTTCGCATTAGTCCGATGTATCATGTATTAATGATACCCGAAAGTAAGGCATGGGTATATAGAACGAATAATGTTATCGTTCGAATCAATAATTTTATACATTGTTATGATAAGTAGAGGTAGTATGTCCTCACTAACTTAAAAGTGGACGTAGTATGACGTCAATCTTTATATATTGTTTTGATAAATGGAGGTAGTATGACCTCACTAACTTAAAAAGTGGACGTAGTATGACGTCAATTGGTGGAAAAGAATTACTCGCGGTATATGAGGGCATTATGAGCCACCGCGGGGGTATGCATACTTAACTATAGACACCGAAGTAAGGCGAGTGTCTATGGTAGAGGCTTGCTTAGGGGTTAGCTCCCCCTAATGTATTGTCTCACTTATGGAGTTTGGAGTGTACCGGCAGTATGGCTGGATAGTACAGCAGTATGGCTGACTAACTTTTACATGAAAATAAATATTCTTAATAAGCATGATCGAAGCGTACGGTTCTGTGATTTGTTAGCTAATTAATTAAAACTTTCTCTTGTGTTATTATTTATTGGCATGCGATGTTCGCTGACGTGTGCTTTTGGTCTTAACGACCCTGCGATGATGTTGTGTCCTATCTGGGCAATGACTAGCAGTAAGTTAAGTTGCAGGTCTGGGGAGTGAGGATTGTCCCTTGAAGAAATAAATTATTAGGGTAGAAAAGTCTTAATAAGATCTTCAAAATTTAGTTTAAAGAACATTTGGTTTTTATGAGGCGACTTTCGTTCTCAAGTTGTAATAAGTAGATTTAACTTTTCGTTCTTATCCGCTGCTAAGAATTTCTTATTATCTAGTAGATCTTAATAACGCTAATAGAACTCGATCCGCACGTTTTCCTTAACTTCAAAACCGTTTTAAATTGTTTTCTAACATCCCGGTTTGACTCGGATTATAGTTGTCTCGTTTTTAAAAGGTCATTTTCTCTTTTCGTACGACCCGAGTTATTCCGATCTCTTTTCGTACGACCCGAGTTATTCCGAGATGTTACAACTGGTATCAGAGCGGGAGTTTTATTTAGTGTTATTTATCTATATCGATAGACTAACGTTAAAAAAAAAAATTATTAAAATTAATTAACGAGAGTAAAAGGGGTAGACATTAAGGGGATATGATGTGTTGTGCTTTGTGTCTTTAAGCATGATGTCATGGATAACTTGATGAGTGTATGATAGCATTTCTGTGTCTATATCTCTGATGTTTTGAATTATCTATCTTTGTCTGATCTTAGTAATTGATTGCCTTGTTTTCTTTCCTTGTGAGTCAGGAAGTTCGATTATTATTTTTCTCTCATGGATAAAGGAAAAAGACCGGCCGATGAAGGAATTAATACCCGAGAGGAACCATGGAGAGTTTTAGATAATGCCCCAGCTTGGGCAGAAATAGAGGCTCAGGGAATTTGGGATAGAAAAGAGGGAGAAAGTGATTTGGATTACACCCGACGAATGGAAATGATCTACAAAAAGTCCAAACAGGTGTATGAAAGAATAATGGAAGAGGAAACGAATGCATTGAAAGGGATGATTGACGAGTTTCACCTAGAGCTTGACAGGAGGGTAAGAGCAGTGCAAACTGAGGGTCGGGACGGAGTTGACGTTCCAGAGTCTAGTGGGGCAAGGAGAGATAATAATGAGGAGGATGTTCACATAGTAGACCCAGACTCAATGCCATTTATAATCTTCGATGGGTTGGATTTCGAGAGGGATCCAGAGGAGGATCCAGAAGAGGATCCAGAAGAGGACCCGGAGGAGGAGGACCCCGATGAGGACCCAGAAGAGGAATATGAGGAGGAGTTCGAAGAAAATTCTGATGAGGAGCAGGGAGAATTCATGGAGGAGGATCCTTTAGGAGTGGTAGAAGATCCTGATGAGGATAACTTAGGGGATGGATATAATGCTGATGAGGAGGGGGAACTAGCTTATAGAGATGGAATGATGAGTGATGATGATGGTGGGCATATTATTTTAGGGGGTTGGCCGGTGAGGCGAGAGGATCTTATGAGCGAGGAAGAGAGTGAAATCATGATGTGGGTGGAGGAACCACCTGAGCCAATAATTGTAGAGCTTTCTGATTCAGTAGCGCGACTTACTATGAGTGATTCCTTATCTGTGGGGACCCTTTCTGATTCCGATAGCGCGTCTAGCGATGACTCTGATCATGCTGTATTTGACCCTGATCAATACATGGAGGATCGGGACCGCATGGATGCGTCACCTTTATGTGCCTGATTGTTTTTACTTTATTTTGATGATGCATGTGCTTGAGTCGTATGTCTAGTCCCTTAGTAGAATAATTGCGAACAATTTTGTTGGTTAAGTGATTTGGTTGTTTATCTCGGACTTTTGTAGTTTTGAACAATGACTATGTGGGAATTTATACCCCAGTATTCTTTCTAGATTGGAAGTATATGGTTTGTTTGTTTTGAATTTGAATTTCGTTTTTAAAAATATAAACAATTAGAAAGTAGAATTGATTCAGTGTTGTATTTATGGAACAAAAAAAAATAAAAAATAAAAAATAATATAAATCTGATTATAGACTTATTGTTCAACCTTTTTACCTTTAGGGCTACTACCTTGTTTACTTTAGAGCAATAACAGAATGAGTTTTTTTTCCTTAAACCTCAAACGCTATAGAAATGTATTTACACACCTTGTTTGAACCTGATGCAGTATACCTGCCATCGTGCCACCCTTTTTGAAAAGGTCCGTGCCAAGAGGAAACTCTGATCGCGTGCTTCGAAACCTAGTCAAGGCCCTAGCTGGCGCAAGGAATCCGAGACCGAAATCCTTGGAGGAAAAGGCTTCGTCAATTAGTAAGAGAATAGCCCAGAGTAAACCCTCGACTTATAGTGGAAAAGGTGAACCTTCTATGTTGCAAAACTAGCTGAGAGAATTTGACAAGCTTTTTAGTGTGGTGAGATGTCCTGCTGAGCTCATGGTTGACCAAGCCGCGTTTTTCCTAGTGGAAGACGCTGACTATTGGTGGACACATAGTAAGATGAGGTTGATATCAGAAAACAACGGTGACTTAAGCTGGGAAGGATTTAAGGGGGCGTTAAGGGACCAATTTTATCCGCCTCATGTTAGGAAGGACAAATCAAATGAGTTTGCTAGGTTCGAAATGGGAAACCTAACGGTAGATGAATATTATCAGAAATTTATAGAATACTTGAAGTTTTGCCCTGACGATGTCCCAACTGAGGGAAAGAAAATACAGCGTTTTGAGTTAGGTCTATCGTATGAGATCCAAAAACACATTGAGACTGATAGATATGATACGTTAGACCAGCTATATAAGAGAGCTGCGCAGATTGGGAATGTTATCAGGAAGGAAAAAGAGAAGTTGGGCCATAGCGGAGAAAAGAGAAAAGAACCCGTGTTTCAGAATGATACGAATGCGAGTAATCAAGTCCAAAATCAATTTAAGAAGCACAAACCGTTTGGAGGCTTTCAGGAGAAAGGTTTCCATTCTGGTCAAAACAGCAAGAATGGGGGAAATTCGAGAATAGAGGCTAGAATGCAGAAGCCTTTGTATGATCGTAATGGGAAGGAAAGAATCTTCAACTGTAGGAGATGCCAAAAGAACCACCCAGGAAGGGACTGCCGGGGTGCGTTAGTGGACTGTTCTTACTGTGGTAAGCCGGGCCATAGATTGTACGAGTGTTATACTCGCATAGGACAACAAGAGTTGCAAGGGGGAAATCATAGAGGTTTCCAACAACAAAGAATCGCTAACGGACGGGGTAGTAATGATGCTGGTAGGGGGAATCACAATGGTGGAAGTTTTGGCCGAAACTTGGGAGGTGCCTCAAACCCAAGGTTTTCGGGGAATAACTCCGGTCTTCAGCAACGACCGGGAAATGCTAGAAACGAGAATTTCTTTTCAAGCCAACGTGGGAATCAAGGAGGTGTTACTACTTCTACCCAGAACGACGGCAGGCTTTCAGCAGTTAACTCGAGGGAGGCAGCGCAGGCGTCGGATGTGGTCATAGGTACGTTCTGTATTAATGAAAAATCCGTTAAAGTACTGTTTGATTCTGGTGCATCATGCTCGTTTGTTTCAAAGTCTAGAGTTAAGGACTTAGAATTGGAAAACCCCGAGGAAACATCTTTTTCAGTCTCTACTCCTTCCGGGGAGATATTTCATTGTAATACGTTGTTCCGTGAAGTGCCGGTTAAGATAGGGAAAGTAAAATTTCCAAGTAATTTATTTTCTCTAGAAATGGATGACTTAAATGTAATACTTGGGATGGATTGGCTAAGTAGATATAAAGCGATAATAGATTGTGAAGAACAGTCAGTGACCTTAAGTGGACGTAGGGGGGAGAAGGTTAAATATAGGAGTCTTCCTAAGGGACCGAGGATAAAAATCGTATCATCATTAAAAGTCAAGAAGTTAATTAAGCAAGGGCAACCGTGGTTTCTGTGTAGTATAAGTAAAGTAGGGGAGCGGGAGTTGCAGCTTGAGAACATTCCAGTGGTCTGTGGTTTTAGAGATGTTTTCCCGGAAGAACTTCCTGGTATGCCGCCAAGAAGGGACGTGGATTTCTCGATTGATTTAATCCCTAGGACAGGACCGATTTCAAAAGCTCCTTAGCGAATGGCCCCAAGGGAGATGGAAGAATTGAAAATCCAATTGGAGGAGTTGTTAGAGAAGAGTTATATAAGACCTAGTGTGTCGCCTTGGGGAGCCCCAGTGTTGTTTGTAAGGAAAAAGGACGGAACGATGCGTCTCTGTATTGATTACAGAGAACTTAATAAGGTCACTGTTAAGAATAAGTACCCATTACCACGGATCGATGATCTTTTTGATCAGTTGCAAGGGGCAGGAGTCTTTTCCAAGATTGATCTGCGGTCCGGGTATCATCAGTTACGCATCAAGGAGGAGGATATTAGTAAATCAGCTTTTAGAACCAGATACGGACACTTTGAATTTACAGTGATGCCTTTTGGGTTGACCAATGCACCCGCAGCATTTATGGGGTTGATGAATCGGGTTTTTAACGCGTACCTCGATAAGTGTGTGGTGGTGTTCATTGATGATATTTTGGTATATTCCAAGAGCCAAGAAGAACATCAAGAACATTTAAGGATAGTCTTGCAGATTCTGCGAGAGAATCAGTTGTATGCTAAGTTTTCGAAGTGTGAATTTTGGTTAGAGCAAGTGGCTTTTCTGGGTCACATTGTTTCTAAGGAAGGAATTTCCGTTGATCCAGCAAAAGTAGCAGCTGTTCGGGATTGGTCTACACCTCGGAATGTTACAGATATCCGGAGTTTCTTGGGATTAGCAGGATACTATCGTCGTTTTGTGAAGGACTTTTCTCGCATCGCTCGTCCACTGACAGCCTTGATGAAGAAGGAAAAGAAGTTCGAATGGACTGAGGAATGCGAGAAGGCATTTCGGTTATTAAAGGAGAAGTTAACTATAGCCCCTGTGTTGACCTTACCTGACCCATCCTTGGAATACTCTGTCTATAGTGACGCTTCCAAACATGGGTTAGGTTGTGTTTTGATGCAAGATAGAAAGGTGGTGGCGTATGCTTCACGTCAACTAAGGACTCATGAGGTGAATTATCCAACACATGACTTGGAGTTAGCTGCTGTGGTTTTCGCATTGAAAATCTGGCGACATTACCTTTATGGTGTCAAATGCAAGGTCTTTACGGATCATAAAAGTTTGCAATTTTTGTTCACTCAATCCGAGTTGAATTTGCGCCAACGACGTTGGTTAGAACTTATCAGTGATTATGATTTAGAGATTTCATATCACGAGGGCCGTGCGAATGTAGTCGCTGATGCTTTGAGTAGGAAATCGAGGCATTCCGTCTCAGCGTTAATAACCTCTGAGGAGTTGTGTAAGGAGTTTGGGAGAATGAACTTGGAGATAATCCAAGAAGGGGAATTGGAAGCCAAGTTGAGTGCCTTGTCTATTCAACCTACCTTTTTCGAAGAAATTATGGCTAAGCAACTGGAAGACCCAAAGTTCATTAAACTTCGGGAGCAGATCAGTGAAGGGAAAGCTGAAGGTTTTACAATTCATGAGGACGGTAGTCTTCGTTTTAAAGGACGGTGGTGTGTGCCGGATGGGTGTAACTCCTTGAAGGAAAAATTATTGAACGAAGCTCATTATTCTAGATACTCGGTTCATCCTGGTGGGGATAAGATGTATCAAGATTTAAAATGCATGTTTTGGTGGTCTGGTATGAAAAAGAATATTGCCGAATTTGTTTCCAAGTGTTTAACGTGTCAAAAGGTTAAGAGTGAACATCGAAGACCAGCTGGGTTACTGCAACCTCTAGAAGTCCCGGTCTGGAAGTGGGATGACATATCTATGGATTTCGTGTTAGGGTTGCCACGAACTAAAGCTGGTAATGATACTCTTTGGGTTATCGTGGATAGGCTTACTAAGTCTGCAAGGTTTATTCCGATGAACTGTAAGTGGGATATGGAACAACTTGCTCGTGCCTATATTCGATACGTTGTTCGATATCACGGAATACCTCGTACTATTGTCTCCGATCGTGATACTCGATACTTGTCGCATTTTTGGAAATCATTACAGCAGGCTTTGGGAACCACTCTTCTTCATAGTACGTCTTTTCACCCTATGACGGATGGTCAGACTGAACGTGTCAATCAGATACTAGAAGACATGTTGAGAGCAATAGCCATGGAATGGCAAGGTTCATGGGATGAACATTTGGATTTAGTGGAATTCTCTTATAATAACAGTTATCAGGCAACAATTCAAATGGCTCCGTTTGAAGCACTTTATGGTCGTAAGTGCCGTAGTCCTGTATGTTGGGATGATTTTACTGAATCTGTCACCTTAGGACCTGATATGCTTGTACAAATGACTGAGAAAGTAAAGTTAATTCGCGAAAAAATGAAGGCAGCCCAGGATAGACAAAAATCGTACGCCGATCTCCGACGACGGCCTGATGAGTACGAAGTGGGCGACAAAGTTCTACTCCGTGTGTCTCCGATGAGAGGTGTGGTTCGTTTTGGTGCTCGTGGGAAGTTAAGCCCGCGTTTCATTGGCCCCTATGATATTGTGGAGCGGATTGGGAAGTTAGCTTACCGGTTAGCGTTACCTAATGCGCTGGGTAAAGTTCATGACGTTTTTCATATTTCCCAGTTAAAACGTTATGTTGCGGCTTCTTCGCATGTCTTAGACCCGGAACCGTTAGAACTTGATGAAAGCCTCACCTATGAAGAGCAACCTGTTCAGATTTTAGATAGAAAGGTTCGCAGTACTCGGCGAAAAGATGTTGCAATAGTTAAGGTTCTATGGTCAAATCATCGGTCACAAGAGGCAACTTGGGAAACAGAAGCTTCAATGCGAGAGAAGTATCCGCATCTTTTTCCTCAGGTTAGTAAGTTACGGGGACGTAACTTTTTAAGGGGGGTAGGAAGCGGTAGAATTTTGCGTTTTACGCGCTTTGAGGTTTATTTTGATCTATTTCTTTTGTTGTGTGCATGTTTTGTCGTTTTTTTTTATGTGTGTGATTGTTGTGTGTTTGTGTTTGTACGTTGAGGTTTTGGGGTCAAAACCTTTTTAAGGGGGGTAGTCTGTAACACCCCGATATTTTCCCGATATATTAAATGATTTGCTAGTAATATTATTATTTTTATTATTATTATTTTTTTTAGAAAAAAATATATATTTCTTTTTATTATTTATTTTGTTAGTAGATTAAATCATGAGACTTCAACTTTTAAGGCAATTAAAATCATTTTAAGCCCAAATCTTTTTCCTAATCTATCTTTAACTTCAAAAAAAAAATATAAAAATAAAAATAAAAACAAAAAAAAAAATAAAATAAAATAAATGGGAAGTGGAATCATTTGGCCGGCCATATGGAGGGTTAAGGGGGGATTAGTAACCTCTTAGGAAGATTGAAGATCAAGGAATTATTGCCTTCTATAATTATTGCCTTAATTTCCTTAATCTCCTAATTACCTTACATCTTTTCATTTTCAAACCATTTGCAAGTAAGAAAACACTCCCAAAACACTACATTTCTCACGCCTAAATCCTCCACCTTGGTTCATCAATTTTGGTGTTTTGTTCTTGAAGCAATTGTGAGTAATCCTTAATCTAGTTTTTATTTTTTTTAAATTTTAATTTAAATTTCTATGATTTTTATGTGTGTTATTTTATAGTTTATGATTTATTCATGATTTAAAATTCATGTGTGGAAGTATGATGTTTTTCCATTTAAATTAATGTATGGTTTTAGGGTTTTAGATATGTTTACATGTGTATGAAGAATTGTTTAAAGAATGATTGAAAAAAAAAAATATATATATATATATATATATATATATATATATATATATATATATGTATATACAAAAAAAAAAATGGTTGCTCATATAAAAAAAATATATGTGGTGATGGAAATTTATTTTTTATTTTTTATTTTTATTGATAAATAGTGGAGATTTATAATATTGGTAGAGAAATATACATGTATATGTGTGGTGTGTTTGTGTGTGTAAATTGGTGTAAAAAGATTTATTTTTGAGAAAAATATAAATAAATAATTAAAATTTATTTTTGGATGTGATCATGAAAATTATGTAAATTTTATTGTTTAGATTTAATAGGGAATAAAGCATTGAAATTTATATATTTGTGATAAAAAAATGAGATCCCGTAGGTTTTGAAGATGATGGAAAAATTGTGTTTTTGGAGCATTTTTGGCTTTAAAATTAAGTTAAAAATACTTATACTATGTTATAAATTATGAAAATTGGTACTCGGGGGTTTTGACGCCTTCCGGACGCAACGGTGAAGTCGGATTTTCAGTTTGACAGTTTTAAGATGAGTTTCTGGACAGATTGTATAGGCTGTCCGGTTTTGTGTATATACCATGTCATAGTATGTGATGGATGTTCATGTTGTGTGTAGTATTCTAGGTATGGATGTGATTGTATATGTGTGTTATGGATGATTTGAGGAAAATGTGTATGTGTGCTTATTTCCCGAATACGATTGAACCTTGTAGGAAGTCGATTCGTGACCGGGAATTGATTAAGACGCTTGCGAGTTGGTTATCTTGCTTAAGGTATGTACACGCAGCGTGGTTCGCATTAGTCCGATGTATCATGTATTAATGATACCCGAAAGTAAGGCATGGGTATATAGAACGAATAATGTTATCGTTCGAATCAATAATTTTATACATTGTTATGATAAGTAGAGGTAGTATGTCCTCACTAACTTAAAAGTGGACGTAGTATGACGTCAATCTTTATATATTGTTTTGATAAATGGAGGTAGTATGACCTCACTAACTTAAAAAGTGGACGTAGTATGACGTCAATTGGTGGAAAAGAATTACTCGCGGTATATGAGGGCATTATGAGCCACCGCGGGGGTATGCATACTTAACTATAGACACCGAAGTAAGGCGAGTGTCTATGGTAGAGGCTTGCTTAGGGGTTAGCTCCCCCTAATGTATTGTCTCACTTATGGAGTTTGGAGTGTACCGGCAGTATGGCTGGATAGTACAGCAGTATGGCTGACTAACTTTTACATGAAAATAAATATTCTTAATAAGCATGATCGAAGCGTACGGTTCTGTGATTTGTTAGCTAATTAATTAAAACTTTCTCTTGTGTTATTATTTATTGGCATGCGACGTTCGCTGACGTGTGCTTTTGGTCTTAACGACCCTGCGATGATGTTGTGTCCTATCTGGGCAATGACTAGCAGTAAGTTAAGTTGCAGGTCTGGGGAGTGAGGATTGTCCCTTGAAGAAATAAATTATTAGGGTAGAAAAGTCTTAATAAGATCTTCAAAATTTAGTTTAAAGAACATTTGGTTTTTATGAGGCGACTTTCGTTCTCAAGTTGTAATAAGTAGATTTAACTTTTCGTTCTTATCCGCTGCTAAGAATTTCTTATTATCTAGTAGATCTTAATAACGCTAATAGAACTCGATCCGCACGTTTTCCTTAACTTCAAAACCGTTTTAAACTGTTTTCTAACATCCCGGTTTGACTCGGATTATAGTTGTCTCGTTTTTAAAAGGTCATTTTCTCTTTTCGTACGACCCGAGTTATTCCGATCTCTTTTCGTACGACCCGAGTTATTCCGAGATGTTACAGCTTGTTCTTCAAGCGAAAATTCTTCAATTGAAAAATGTGGGTGTGGAGTTCCCTTTGCAAGGAGGGTTTCATGGACCAAGGAAAATCCTGGAAGAAGGTTTAATACTTGCGTTTTTTATGATCCTGATACAAAATCGAGGGGTTGCAAAAAGTTTAAATGGGTTGATGAACCTGAAATGGCTGTTTGGCAAAGAAAACTCACTAACAAACTTGTGGAGGAAAAGCGACAATTGGCAACCGAAATCAAGATTTTGACATCAAGGATTTCTTGCTTGGAACATGAAAAGGAACAAGCATTTTCAGAAATTAAAATGATTAAGAAGAAATGGATGAATGAGAGGGAGCATGTAAATCAGATTAAAAGCTTTGTATTAGGGTTTTTGTTTTGTTTTGTGTTGGTGTTTCTTGTAAAAATCAAGGGTACTAATTGAAGTTTAGGACCTAGTTAAGCCTAATTGTAACATTGATTTGGATATTGTAACATGATGATGATGATGAATGAATGAATTAAATTTTTAGTCAAGGCTGTGATGTGCTGTGTTTTCTGTTGGTGTGTTCTGTTCTGTGCTGTGCCAATTGTTGTTGTTTGTCTTGATTTGGATATTAGCTTAATTGTTGGTGTTTTCTGTGCTCAGCCTGAAATGGATATGGCCAATACACTTTAGTTCAATTACTGATTATGGCCAATACATAATCAGGATGATTTTAGTGCTGTGCTGTGCTGTGTTTTGTTTTCTGGATATGGGCAATACATTTTGTGTTGTGCTGTGTTTTCTGGATATGGCCAATACATGCTGCACAGCCTAAAATGGATGATTTTAGTTCAATTACTGATTAGTCAAGGCTCACTTTTGCTCCACATGATCAGTTCATTACTGCATACTGATTCAATTTGATGATCCAAACACATTGCTGCATACTCAACTTAAATTATTGAACTGATCAGTTCAACTTCAAACACATAGTTCAACTGATCAGTTAAATTCTTTTACTCCACATGATCAGTTCAATTACTGATTCACACACATAGTTCAAGATAGTACATTCTGAGTTCAAGATTCACACACATTCTGATTTTCTGCATACTCATCTTCAAATTGTGAACTGATTCAAAGCACAACAAGTACTGATCATTTCAATTACTGATTCAAATTACTGATTTGATTCAAACACATAGTGCAAATAATTCAAATTACAGCAACATTACATTCTGAAGTAGATAGTTCGACATTACATACTGATCCGGCCTCGTGGACAAAGTCTTTGGCATCTAATTTTCTAAGCACGATACAAGCAACGGCATGTTTGCAAGGAATCCCTATAAGGTCCCAACTTCCACAATGGCAAGTTCTATTGGCCAAGTTTACAACGTAACAGTCTTCAATATCATCCACCTCAAACTCATACACATCCACTGGGATTACCCTTAAACCATATATTTCTTTTGCATTTTTTTCAATAATTTTGGTGATAGCTGGCATCAACACACCTTGAAAGTTACTCAACCCTTCTCTTTTGGCTGCGCTTCGTTGCATTACATATCTCCTAATCCACTCCATTAGAGAAATTATAGGCTTCCCCCTTACTTCTACTAACACATTATTGACTCACAATTATTGTTCAATAACATCCCAGACTTACTCCTACTACAAAAAGCATGCCTAGCCCAGTGTTTTGCAGGAATAGCAGCTAGATATGCATATGCGTCAATAGAAATATTCTTTATTACATTCATTTCTCTATCAAAATGATTCTGTAAACGTAAATTGTTACTAATTAGTTTGACATTACATTCATTTCTGTATCTAAATGATTCTATAAACAAAAATGATTCAATACCTTGTTGTAGGCTCTGGCTGCACTCCAAAAGTGTTGTTTGAACAACTCTCCAGGGAACTTGATCTTGAAGTTCGCCCATATATGCCTACAGCAGAACCTAATTTCACAATCAGGAACCACTGAGTTCAAAGCTTCAACCAAACCCTGCATTTTCCACAAGATTTTTTAGGGTTATAACATTAGTTACATTTGAAACAAGAAATGTATTAACAAGAAATTACCTTTTGCCTATCGCTCATGAAGGTGAAAGCTTCACCTTCTGCTTGAACCCAACTACTCGATGCAGTTACCGACCTAAGGTCTTCCACCAGAAGATTTAGAAACCAAATCCATGTTTCTACATTTTCAGTTTCAACCACAGCCCATGCAATGGGAAAGATATTATTGTTCCCATCTTTACCTACAGCAGTCAACAAAACCCCAGGGAATTTTCCCTTCAGATGTGCCCCATCAACACCTATAATAGGCCTACAGCCAGCTACAAACCCCTCCTTACACACTGTCAAGCATATATACATCCTTTGGAACAAAGGTGGGGGTGTGTCTATTCCAATGCATTTAACGATTGCTGTGCTTCCTGGATTAAACGTCCTTATTGCTTCCGCATAATCCCACACCCTGCTATACTCTTCACTAGCATCACCATATAGCATTTTCATTGCAATTCTTTTAGCCATGTAACACTTAGAATACTTCACTTCACAACCTAACTCTCTATTAACCCGTTTCTTAAATGCCTTTAATTCCCAAGTTGGATTGTCCCTCCAATCATCTATGTATTTCTCAGCTAAATACAAAGCAGTGACTTTCTTATTTTGGTGTTGGTGACCACATGTGTGGTTTAAAAAATAACTCCTTATTTGAACTGTCTCCTCATCTTTCAATTTCACGGCATGAACCTTAAAATAACACTTCTTCTCCTTCCCACAAACACAGTTCACAATTCTACCTTTCAATTTCATGCAATCGCATCTGTTGTAGCAATACACACTGATCCTATTTGTACCATTATGCAGGTAATAATAATTGTAACCAGATTCAATAGCATGGTACCTTAGTGCTTTTCTAAACACATATGTCGAAGGAAACTTAAGGCCTAAAGACAAATTAATGTTACCCTTGAAATCAACCTTAGGGTTGAATGTAGGATAGCTGCATATACCTTCCTCATCATCATTCAAGGCACTCAAATCATAATCATCAGACTGCGGTTCATCATCATTAAAGTACATGTCTGTGTTGTTTTGCTCATCAACCTCCTTATCTAATATCAACCTAATTTCCTCATCATCTATAAACACATCATCAAGACCATAAACTACATTTTCCGCAAACAAATCAGAATCATCCTCATATTCATCTTCATTAACACATGTATAATCATCATCACTACTACTATCCTCAACCTCATCAGCATTACCATCTACATTTGCTAAAACCAACTCAGAACTTTCAATCAACACATCATCTACCCTTACATTACCCACCTCAGTTGACAACTCACACTGCTTCTTTTTCGAATCAATGGCTTTTTTACGGATTGTCAATTTCTTCATCTTAGCTAATTTTTACGGATTGATATAGCTAATTTTAAGAACCCTAATACAGTATTCAGATACAACAGCAATCAAATTACAAATTAAAAGATATGAAACAACAAATTCCAATACAAAAAACGCTGCAAGAGGGAAGCAAATCTGAAAACGAAAAAATTTAAAATTATAACTAAGATGCAACAAAGAAGTACAAAACCATAATTAATTAGTAGTACATACCGGATTTGCTTAGAAATTCCAATGAAATGAAGTTACGAGGTGGATGGGAGCGAAATGAGAAGGTAGAGCAATGGAAGAATGGTTGGAAGAGAAAGCAAGATTGAGTGCTGCGAATTGAAAAGAAGGAGAATTAGGTTAATAAAGGTAACACGTGACTGGCACGTGCTGGTCAACGTCAAATGTACCGGTCAAACGCCTAATTCCGTTACAAGGTAGTCTTTTGCAAAATATTGTATTATGTAAGGTAGTTTTTTGCAAAATTTTTTATTTAAGGTAGTTATTTGCAAAATTGGGTTTATGTTAGGTAGTTTTTTAACATTTTGTCTTATTATTATTATTATTATTATTATTATTATTATTATTATTATTATTATTATTATTATTATTATTATTATTATTATTAATGTTGTATGTCGATCCTACCTATGGCATGGTGAAATAGAGAGTAGATCCCTAGAGAATGTGAATTGTGAGAAGGTATGCAGGCCCAAACAAGAGGGAGGGCTAGGCATCCAGAACCTACAGCTGTTGAACCTAGTAGCTGTAAGGAAAATAGCTTGGCATATAAGCTCAAAAAAGACTCCCTCCGGGTAAAATGGGTACATGAAGTGTATATGAAAGGAGGACGATGGGAGTTGTTCAACGCCCCTATCACGGCAAGTTAGGTGATCAAAAAACTATGTCGAGTAAAGGAAATTGAGAAACTGGATGAAATCCCCAAATTACTCCATCGACGCCGTCTACTAGGTACCGTAAATAAAGTTCGTCGGACAAATTCGGTATAGAACAGAGGTGTTATACCTAAAAGTTGCTTCGTGGCTTGGCTTGCCTGCCATAAAAGACTCAAAACAAAACAAAGGCTCAAGAGCGTGGGAGTGGTGGAGGATGATCGATGCCCGATATGTGATTCATAAGTCGAAACGACCGAGCACCTCTTCTTCAACTGCGACTTTAGCTATCAATGTGTGGAAAGCTCTTAAGAGATGGTTGGGTGTCACATGGAGCATCAAGAACATGAATGACCTACATCGCAAATGTTGAATGGCTAAAAAACAATGGTGTCACTTGTAGTAGCTATCTTTGCCAACCTCATCTACACTATTTAGAATGTGAGAAATGAAGTTGTGTGGCTGAAGAAGGTTGCGACAATTCAGAGGGTAGTTGACACTATTAAAGCTGACTCAAAAATTAGACTCAGCTCCCTAACTCTCAATGAGTCCACTTCTCTTTGGTTGAGGAATCTGTAAATAATGACTATCCCTTGCCTGGGTTGTCCTGGTCCGTACTATTGGGTCCCGTTTCGCTGAGTGGCCTAGTAGCTTTTGTTTTTTTTTGTTTTTTTTTTTGTCTAGCTCTTTAGGCCATGTTAGTTTGTATCGTCGTTGTGGCTTTTTTTGAGATTTCTTTGCTTCTTCTTTGCACATGAAGAGTGAGATAAGTAAACCTTCCTATAAGGTGGGCCTCTCTTTCACAGTTGACAAGGAGATCCAGAGGTACCTGAGTTATTTTTTACCCTGCTGTAATTATTTGTTTGTATTTAATAGAAAATCGTTTAACAAAAAAAAGTTACTCCCTTCGTTTTCATATTATTCTCAAATAAAATTTATAAATTCTAGTGTCATAACTTTGACTATGATTAATCATCAATCTATATGAAAAAAATCTATTCATGTGGAATCTTTTTTGATTCATCTCAATATATATTTTCTAAAAATTAACTTTTTAGAATTTTTAAAAACTTACAATTAAAATTATTTAACTTTAAAATTTGCATTAGAATCTATGCAAAAAGCGATTGTGAAGAACAAATGAAAATAGATGAAGTATTATTATTATTATTATTATTATTATTATTATTATTATTATTATTATTATTATAAAAATTTACCTAGAATAATCTAACATTTTCATGATTTTCTTATAATAATCTCACATATTGATTAACTACGAATAATGTCAACTTTAAAGGGTATTTGCCTGGAGTAAACTTCAATTACACAATGACTTACTATAGTAGGTAATTCATCATAATAAATAAACTGAAATTAATTTAAAATTAGCGAAAAATATAAAAAATATACATAAAAAATTCTGAACTATAAAAAACATCATAAATTCTTTTTAACATTTGTTTAGCATTTTTCAATATTTTATTTTAATTTATCTTTTTTTAAAGAAAAAAAACTTGCTATACCAAGTCATCCGATTACCAGATTTACTGTAGAAAAATACACCTCAAAGTTCATATTATTCATGATTAATCAATAGGTGAAATTATTGTAGGAAAATGATGAAAAGGTTGGATTATTCTAAGTAATGTTTTCTTATTATTATTATTTTTTTGTTATTATTATTATTATTATTATTATTATTATTATTATTATTATTATTATTAACAACAACAATAATAATAATAAGTGTTGTTAAGTTGTTTACAAGATTTCAACATGAGCAAGACATTGTAGATGCTTTGAATGAATTCTTTTCTAATATCATCTTTCCTCCTACTAATGTTACTCCTATTAATCTTGTCCAAAAGTTGCTAATGCTTCTCATGAAAAAGATTTCAAGCTTAACTCATGTTGCTAAGTTATTTACAAGATTATTGAAAAAATCCTTATTTCGAAGCTTCAAAAGGTGGTGTGTGACACTATGGATATGATCTCATTTGAGGTTATACTTGGTCTTCTATCACTCCTAGGTTTATGCTTAAGATTGACATGGCCAAGGCCTATGATTCCATTGAATGAATGTTTTCATCAGTTTTTTGTGTTAACAGCATTTCATCCAACCCCCCACCTAACAAGCATTTCACTATCAGTAATTAATTATAAATAATACTTAAACAACAATGAAGGAGTAAACCACAACATCGTACATCTACTGGCTAAGATTTTAATTATCTGACAATTGATTCTTAATACGGTGAATCCGAGTAGATAAAATCTATGGCATTAATGGATATTTTAGGTCATAAAAGAGTATTTAGATGATGTCCATATTTATAAAGTGAGGTTTAGCTTTATAAGCTTAACTTTGTTGTTAGAAGGCTCCCAAGATCTTGCTTTCTCCCTTCATTTCCTCCCTTTTCCTCCAACTCCTTCATCCAAATAGTGCATTAGTAGAGATGGATGGCAATCAACAAGGTCCGGATTTGGGTCCTGCTCTTGAAAACGAATTTGGATCCGAGTCCACCTAGATCTGATCCAAATTTGTCCCGTTGTCATCCCTAACCATGACAAAAGGTTCAAGGATGCTTGATGGGTATCATTGTTGTATCAGTACCTAATTCATCAGCAACAACACGAACAAATTGTCTATCTGCTTTATAGATGAAAAATTGACATTAGATACAGAGACTACAGTGTCATGGGCTATAGAAAAGATGCAATTAACAAAAAAAGCAACTTTGAAATTGATTTCAAGTACCATTAGTCATGTCAATGGATGTAGATATCAGATACTATGATGTCAATAACCAACAAAGTCTGAGAACAACGTACAAAAATATACTTCGCAAAGAAGAACGGAAATAAGCGAGTTAACTACAAATTTAGAAAAATTCAACAAAAACGGGAAGAAGACATAAAAGTAAGAAAGGGAAGTTGTTGATTGCGATCTACAAAAGAAAACAAAATTGAGAAGAGCAAGGACAAATTCATTTATCACAAATGCCTCTCCTATTTCATTTTTCACAAAACTAAGGCATTATTCTCATCACGTAAATTTCATAGATTAAATTGATTTTTTTGCTGATCTAAAATGATTTAGAGACATTTTAACAGAGAGACAAATTCGCCTTTGATCAAGTACGAGAAAGCAATGAACAATACAATGGCGGCAAAGAGTGTAAAGATCCCTTCACTACAGCGAAATCATTGATTCTTTGTTTATCCACTTTTTGAGACACTACTGATTGAAGTAGAAATATTCTATCATCACAACCACAAACCACATAACTCTAATCAAGAGACTTAGATACATAATTCATCATCTAAATTGGCTGAGCATTTTTAAGTCAAAAATTCTACCATTGGTGGCAAAGCACCAATAACAACTACTCAAACTCAAGATCAAATCGAAAAGCTAGTATTCAACAGTCAAAAATCAATTGACGGAGTAGGTTTGCATCACAGACACTTTGAAAACATTCATTTCGAATCTCGCCACCTATTGGGTTCAACATCTTCAAGGCCAACAATTATGCCTGTAAACCTACAAGCTCATAAGAGGACAAACAAATAAGGCTTCAACAAAATCAAATCCATCTAAGATTAGCTTCGGAGATTGTATAGTAGTATTTTGTGCAAATTAAGGTAAGCGACATCAACTTTGTCTTTGATGGAATGAGAATGACAAAAAAAAAAAAAAAAAAAAAAAAAAAGGCTTCAAGCTAAAAGGACAAACAAATAAGGCTTCAAATAAGGCTTGAACAAAGTCAAATCCATTTAGACTATCTATCAACTTGAAAACAACACATATAAAAAGCAAAAATTATATGACACACTACTGAAGTTGAAAATATATTTGATTAAAAAATAAAACACGAACATTAAACCCATTGAAACGTTGATCAATAAAACCTACCAAGATACTACCACTTTCATCATTTAGACTCACAAAACAAAATTAAAAGCAACCAAATAAAAATGACAAGCAACAAAACAGAACTTAAAAGTAAACCAAAAATAGTCAATGAAACATCATTCTACTTCAAATGATGAACACCCTACTGGTTCCCGAGATACGATACCGAGAAGTCGAAGTAAGCTCAAACTATTTTTGTTTGTAGAAAATTGCAGAGTAAATGATTAAAGCATCAAACTATACCGAGAAGTCAAAGTAAGCTCTACCGATTCAGTGGATGAAAGGTGTACTTGATCAATCTTAACTAACATACTTACACTTTTCACAAGATCAAGATTGATCAGCTTGCACATGTTTGTTGAATGCTCATATTGAAGTATATCATTTGTTGAGTTTTTCAATCCTTCTATCAATAGCACTACACATGGAAACATATACACATTAAGCTTCTGTCTAGCAAAAAGGAAAAAATTAATGCTTAATCGTAAACTCATAGGTGCTGACTCCAAAAAGAAGAGAAATGCAAGACGACCTGGCACAAGTACTTTTTTAAACAAGATGAATGAGTCTTTGGGTCGATGAAATTGCTTTTTTTAGACAAGATCTCGCAAAAACTGAAAGTGAAGTAATCAAAATTAATAATAATTTTTATGAGTGTTTTTGCTTCCAAATAGTATCGATAGTATACTCCATGAATGTATGAGTAAAGCTCAGAGAAAGTAGAAAATATCAACTTCTTTAAGAGCATATAATAGAGTTAAGAAACTTAGATCATTTTTTAAAACTCATTAATGATATGAGAAAAAAGATACGAGAAACTTAGATCACATAATAATCAAAAAGTTTTAATCTTTAACAAAAGCCACATCATAATTGATACTAAAAACACAAATCAATCAAAAAGTTTCATAAGAATTTGCCGTTGTTTTGAAATGGCCCCAAGATTCATCCAAAATTGGCAACTAAGCAGAATGCAAGTAATCAATTGTGGCTATAAGCACTACATTGAATCATTGATAAAATGGAAAACAACCCACCATCATGATAGTAATTATCAAAAAAAAGTAAGAAAAAATCAAGTGCCAATAAATTCTAGGGTTTGAAATTAGAAACCCCCATTTCATCAAATTAAGCATCTAAATGAAAAGAAAAAGAACATCAGCGTCTAATTGCTTGACCTGTGGTTAATTATCGAATTCAGCATTACTCTCAGATATAGTCCTGTAAATTCTTCTCTTGTGAACATGACGACACCCATCGAAGTACTTCCTAGTGCAAAACCCAGTAATCGCTCCTGAATATACAATAAAATCGAAATTAAAAGAAGATTAAAAATAGAAATTAAAAGATCAATAATAAAAAAAAAGACCGAAATCCAAATTCCAAAACCTATACGATAAAAATTTCTTCATTTATAAAAATATTTATTTATATTTGAGTCAATATTACTTGGTTACTTTTGTGTAAACAGCATTAATATGTTCACAGTAATCAAAATACTAAATCAAATAAGTATAAAAATACTTTGATATCAGGGCCTTGTATTGTAGACCGCTTTGCATATGTTAATCGACTGCCACATTGCTAACGTATGAAGTATTAAAAGCTCTAATAATGAAATGTTTAGTGTAGTAAAATTTGAAGGTAATTTTATAGTGGTTAAATTTAAAAGCCTAGCACCACAATAATACAATCTCAAGCGTTCATTATTTTAAGATAAGATCTAAGCTATTTAATAATGCAAAAAAAATAGCAAACGTCTTTTTCCGAACGAATTTATTTTTGACACAAATTAGTAAATAATTTTTAGTTAGTATCAAAACTTTCAAACTTAATATCAAGGTTTTATGTATTTTTATTTAATCAAATTTATTATAGTGGTTGACTTTAACAATCGCTACGAAATTACCCGATGTTTGGTAAATTAGCTTATCAGATAACTTTAGCTTTCTTCACACAAATAAATAGTTGAGTGCTGGTAAAACCAATTATTTGTTAGTGTTTAGTAAATAAACTGGTTAAAACAACTCATCGCTATAGTTATGAGTATATAACCATCCGCTTAAACTTTTGATTGAGTTGGTTTCTTAAGAGTTATAAATAAGTTACTTTTGAACAAGAAGCTCTTAGTAAATGAGTTCAAAATCAAACGGTCAAAAATAAAACAAAAAATATCATAAATTGAATATAAATATCAAAAAGATTTATAAAGGAAAACATGTATTTGTGTTTTCAGAAATATCAAAGAGTACTTACTTGGTAGTAAACTTGGCCATGAATTGAAAATCTATAAGCATCTAATTCCATTTCTTTTATGAGCTTTACATCTTCCTGCAAATATAAAATGTAAAAGTTTTATAACAATCTAAACAGTTTTAAAACAAATTGAAATACTTTTTTGGACAATATCTTTTACCGATGATAAGAATCTTCAGCAACATCACCATTGCTATGATCCTTAATTTTATCTGTCAAAATATCAAATTTTATCACAATCGTCGTCTAATAAATCTGAAAATCTGAAAAATCACCGTGATTTGTATAATTTCTGCAGTTTTGTGAGTTTGAGAATCTTGACAATAAGAAACTTAAAATAGCTATAAAGTAGCATCACTCGAAGAAAAACTACGACATTTCTATACTGGAATAGATAGTGAGACTGACAAACCTCTGTTCTTAAGATTACATTTTAAATTTCGAACCTTGAATGCAAGCCTCGAAACAAAACACTAAGAAAACAGCTACAAATTAATTCAAACCCAAACAAAATAGTAAAACAAATACAAAAATCAGTAAAAACCCAGAAAACATAAACTATAGCCAAATCTGAATAAAACAAATATAAACAAAAACCCTAAAAAAATATGAGTGAACTCGATTGAAGATAGATGAACAAAAAAAATAAGACTAAAAAATCGAAACCTCACCTCTTTTCTTCATCTTATTCATGTCAGTTTGGGTAAAATCATAACCATTGAAATATGATAAACATACACAATGATCATCTTCTTCCCAATAATTGATAAAACCCTAATCCCGACAGAATTGACAAAACTACCTTCTCATCCAAAATCGAAGAAAAATGATGATATATTTAATCAAACAATAACTGAAAAATAAACCAAAATCAAAAAAATTAAATAGTTGAAGAAAACAAGAACTTACAGTGATGAGGCTGAAAGGCAAAACTGATGCAAAACCAAGGCTGATTAAGGCCTTGATTATGCAAGGGTTAATGTTTTGCGGAAGCCTTGATTGATTACACACACAAACAACAAATGATGATGAAACAAACACTTAACACACAGAAACAGAACCAAGAAATCCTTTCTTGGTTTTCTGATGATGATGGTCAGTGTCTGTATCAACGTTCCTATGCCAACGATAGATGTACAATGCCATCCAGGTATTGTACTTACGGTTTCCTTGTAGAATCAATGATTGCTCCACAATCTTTGAGCCTACAAAGATCAAAGGATACTCCGTATACCTTTGATGAAGTCACCGCCAACTTCAAAGAAGGAAAACAGAAACAACTTTCTGAAATACCTCTACTTGTATTGAATCAAAAATGAAATCGAATGCTAAGCTGCTTATTACATGGGGTGAGGCCCTCCTTATATAGAGCACTCAACTACCTTAACGACAATATCCTAATCATAAGCCTAGATTAAAGAACACGTGTTAATTACAAGGCTTATAAGACGCCCAAACAGAAAACAGATACTTAGACAAATTTTGACTCAGCAAAACTATCGAACAACCCTTCTTCCACTTAGTCTCTAGGATTCTTTGTGGATTGTTAGTGAGATCCTGGACCCTTGGTGGCTTGGTCCATGTGCAAGGATGACGTCCCAAGCTTGTTTAGGGTCTAGATGAGTCGAGCTTGCACTCAAGAGACTCAGCAAGGTCTGTTGGTCGTCAGAAAGTCCTGTGGCCTGGGTCTTGCTGACTGTTCCCATTTCCAAGTGTATGTTGTTGTTTCTTGTTGTAGGCTTGGCTTCCTTGTTCCCAACATAATATCTTGGGGTCATGTTTAATCTTTGGGAAGCATCCTTGACCTGATTTCGCCCTTCATGTACAATTGGCGTAGATGACAAGTCAGAAACACTGTCTTGTACTTGTAGGTTGTTTGCAAGGTCTTGATCACTTGATACACTTGGCACATTTGTATCAATTCCTCCCTCTTGGGGAAGAATTGTCCTCAATTCTAAATCAGGCTCATATAATGTGAGATCTCCAATGTTGAATGTAGAGGAGATGTTATATTTGTCTAGCAGTTCAACTTTGAAGGCATTAGGACCATACTGCTGCAGAACCTTGAATGTTCCTATAGCTCTTGCCATGAGCTTGTTCTTTCTTAAATGAGGAAACCTTTCTTTCCTGATATGGACCCAGACAAGGTCACCCTCCTTGATAGGTTGCTTGGACTTGATATGCTTGTCAGCTTGTAGTTTGTACTTCCTACTAGCTTCTACAATGTTCCCCTGAATCTGTTTGTGCAAGGACTCCATGTTCTGTATTTGGGCTGCTGCATCTGCATTAGTTTCATTCAAACAAGGCAAGTTAATCATAGAGGCAGGCATCAATGGGTTGGCACCATATACGCATTCAAAGGGTGTGTGCTTAGTTGCATGACTTGGGTTGTTGTTATAGGAAAATTCAGAATGGCATAGTTTCATGTCCCAATCCTTTAAGTTCTTGCTAACCAACACCCTAAGAAGAGTGCCCAAGGTCCTATTGGTGACCTCGGTTTGGCCATCATTCTGTGGATGATATGCAGTACTAAATAATAACTTGGTGCCTAGCATTTTCCACAAACTTTTCCAAAAATAGCTCAAAAATTTACTATCCCTGTCAGAGACTATAGTCTTAGGGATGCCATGGAGCCTAACAATTTCAGAAAAATACAATCTAGCTATTCCTTGTGCATCATCAACTTTTGTACATGCAATGAAGGGTGCCATTTTTGAAAAACGATCTACAACCACCATAATTGAGTCTTTACCCCTCCTGGTCTTAGGTAAAGCCATCATGAAATCCATACTAATATGCTCCCAAAGTCTTTGTGGTATAGGTAAAGGTAGGTACTCTCCCTTATGGAATGTTACCTTAGCCTTTAGGCAAGTCTTACATCTCAACACATGTTTTCCCATTGTGCCTAGCATCCTAGGCCAGTAGAAATGTTTAGCCAGTATATCAAGGGTGTTTTGGATGCCAAAATGCCCTCCCATACTCCCTTCATGAACCTCTTTCACAAGCAATAACCTCAAGGGTGACTGTGGTATGCAGAGCTTATTACCCCTGAATAAAAACCCATGTTTTATACTAAACAACCCTTATGGTGTGGTCTGGCACTACTGGTATAGTTCGGAAAAATCAGGACAGGTGTGATATTGGTCTTTTAGCATTTCAAACCCTATGATTCTAGATCCAACTATTCCAAGCAAGCTATACTTTCTGATCAGAGCATCAGCAATCACATTTGCTTTTCCTGTTTTATACTTTGTTGATCAATCAAAGGTCTGCATAAATTCAACCCATCTTGCATGTCTGCTACTTAATTTGTGTTGGCTGTTAATATGCTTCAAAGATTCATGGTCAGTGTGTAATACAAAAGGTTGAATTCTTAGATAGTGGGACCAATGCTCAAGGGCTCTAATGATTGCATAGAATTCCTTATCATAGGTGGAGTAGTTAAGTCTACTCTGGTTCAGCTTCTCACTAAAATAAGCTATGGGTCTCCCCTCTTGCACAAGCACAGCCCCAATCCCTGTTCCACATGCATCACAGTCCAACTCAAAAGGTTTTGTGAAATCAGGAAGCTTAAGTATGGATGCTCTGCTCATAAGGTCCTTAATAGTGTTAAAGGCTTTTTGTGCCTCTGCATTCCATTCACTCCTTCTCTTCTTTGTGCATTCAGTGATAGGTGTCATGATGGTGCTGAAGTTCTTAATGAATCTCCTGTAGAAAGAAGCTAATCCATGGAAAGATCTAATTTGTGTCAGTGTAGTAGGAACAGGCCAATCCTTAATAGCTTGCACTTTGCTTGGGTCTACTTTTACTCCTGTTTTACCTATTATGTACCCTAAAAAATTAACCTCAGGTAAAAGAAAACTGCATTTCTCTAATTTTACATATAACCTCTGCTTTCTTAATACCTCAAACAATTGTTGAAGATGACTTAGGTGCTCTGTTATTCCCCTCTTGTAAGTGAGTATGTCATCTAGGTAAAAAACTATGAATTTCCCCAAAAATGGTCTTAGCACTTCATTCATAAGCCTCATGAAAGTGCTGGGTGCTCCAGTCAAACCAAAGGGCATCACAAGCAATTCATACAGACCATACTTGGTCTTGAAGGTTGTCTTCCATTCATCACCCTCCTTCATTCAAATCTGATAGTATCCACTTCTCATATCCACTTTACTAAACCATTGGGAGCCAGCTAATTCATCCAACAAGTCATCTATCCTTGGTATGGAGAACCTATATATGATGGTTATGTTGTTCACACTTCTGCTATCAATGCACATTCTCCATGTGCCATCCTTCTTTGGCACAAGCAGGGTGGGTACTGCACAAGGGCTCAAACTCTCCCTCACATATCCCCTCTGCATCAGTTCCTCTATTTGCCTCTGCAGCTCCTTGGTTTCCATGGGATTAGTCCTATATGCAGGCTTGTTTGGTAAACTAGCCCCTGGTACAAGGTCAATCTGATGTTCAATACCCCTCACAGGTGGCAACCCAAGTGGTAACTTTTCAGGAAAAACATCCTTATACTGATCTATGAGGCTCCTCAGCTCAGGGGGTATTGGTGTAGGGCTACTGACCTCTTTAGTGAACAACAAGTATAGCTCTTCCCTTCCCTTAATCTCCTTATCACACTCTTTCTATTCATCAGATGTATGGGTTGTTTAGGTGTCTTAGGTGGAATGGCTTTGTGTCGAGGTAAGGGTACTAATTCCTTCTTCTTCCCCTGATGGTTAATGATGTAGGTGTTAGTGTAGCCATTATGTTTAGTCCTCCTGTCATACTGCCATGGTCTCCCTAGCAGTATGTGGCATGCATCCATATCAAGCACATCACATAACACATCATCAGTGTAGGTGCCTAAGGTCATACTCACTAACCGTTGCTTGTTTACTGACCCACTTGCTTTATTATCCAGCCATTTCATCTTGTAGGGGTGAGGGTGAGGCTTGGTTTCTAAGTTCAGCTCACTCACTAGTTGTTTACTCACACAGTTTGACTCACTTCCTGCATCTATAATCAGGTCACATACCTCCCCTTGTATCTTACATTTGGTTTGGAAGATGTTCTCCCTCTGATCTGATTTCCTTGATTTAGGTGTAGTGTGGAAGCTCCTTCTAATAATCAAGTTATACTATTCTTCCTCAGGTAACACTCTCTCTAGGTCTGCCTCTTCCTCTTCCTCAATGTCTCCTTTAAACCTATGTCTATTCCCATCCTCATCTATTATGAAGGTACCATCATCATCACTAAGGTTAGATGGATATATTTCCTCTTCCTGTCCATTCCTAGACACCAATATCTTCTTAGGTCTAGTGTCTTGCCTAATCTCATCCTATTCCCTCATGGTGAAGGCTCTATCATTTTGGCAATCTTTCTTGTAGTGTCCCCCTGCCATTACATTTAAAACATACTACATCTTTTGAAGGTGCTACCATCCTCACAGTGTTAGGTTTAGGTATGTCTAGTTGGGTGTCTCTCTGAGTGTAGGTCTTAGTGTATCTATTGTAGGAAGTGGCTGCTTTACCCATATGCTTCTCAATGTCAATGGCCATCAAGCCTGTTGTGTGTATGGTGAGGTGAGGTGTGTTAATCGTTTTCCTTCTAATATCTTCCTTCAGTCCTGCTAAGAATTTACCCACCCTCAATTCCTCATCATCCTGAACACTACACATCACAGTAAGCTTTTCCCATTCCTGAATATACTCTTGCACAGACCTACTCCCTTGTTTCGAGGTGCCATACTGAACATACAACTGTTTTCGGTAGGTTGGAGGTACATACTTACTCTTCATGTGTTTCTTGAGTTTATCCCAAGTGTGAATTCTACCCCTGCCCTCCCTAAGTCTCAGTCTTTGCACTCCTTCTAACCAGGTTGGAGCTACCTTCGTCATTTTCACCTTAGCTATCTTAAATTGTTGGTTTGGTGGTGTCCCTTTGAACTCAAAGTATTGATCCATCCTACTTTCCCATTCTAAGTAAAGTTCTGGGTCATGGGTCAGGCCATCAAAATCAGGGATATCGATTTTCATGGTTCTATCTTCGTAGGGTCGAGGATTAGGTTTTGGTGGTCTGTCGAATTGATTATCTAATCCCAAGTGAATCATCAATCTACGCATACCATCTTTTAACATACCAAATCTTTCCTCATAGTCCATGGTCTCAAATCAACAGCTATCAATAACCAGCACAAAGAATTTCCAACAACAATCAAATTTAACAAAAACAAGAATCGCACAATCGCAATACCATAGATTAATTTGTGTACTGATGTGAAATGTATGATTAAATTGAATGAAAAACTTAAAATGAATGACAAAAATGAAATCAGAATAGGAGGAATCACTCCATGAATATCGTATGAACACTGTTAGAAGAATTCTGCAATGTTGTCGCCTGACAATCGCCCTGCAACTTCCTTCCTCTGAAAATTTCTAGACAACTGACAATGTTCTTGAAATACCCATTTTCTATACTACCTTTGTCCCTTTCCTGAATTGGCTCTGATACCAATTTGATGCAAAACCAGGGCTGATTAAGGCCTTGATTATGCAAGGGTTAATGTTTAGCGGAAGCCTTGATTGATTACACACACACAAACAACAAATGATGATGAAACAAACACTTAACTCACAGAAACGGAACCAAGAAATCCTTTCTTGGTTTTCTGATGATGATGATCAGTGTCTGTATCAACGCTCCTATGCTAACTATAGATGTACAATGCCTTCCAGGTATTGTACTTACGGTTTCCTTGCAGAATCAATGATTGCTCCACAATCTTTGAGCCTACAAAGATCAAAGGATACTTCGTATTCCTTTGATGAAGTCACCGCCAACTTCAAAGAAGGAAAACAGAAACAACTTTCTGAAATACCTCTACTTGTATTGAATCAAAAATGAAATCGAATGCTAAGCTGCTTATTACATGGGGTGAGGCCCTCCTTATATAGAGCACTCAACTACCTTAACGGCAATATCCTAATCATAAGCCTAGATTGAAGAACACGTGTTAATTACAAGGCTTATAAGACGCCCAAACAAAAAACAGATACTTAGACAAATTTTGACTCAGCAAAACTGTCGAACAGCCCTTCTTCCACTTAGTCTCTAGGATTCTTTGTGGATTGTTAGTGAGATCCTGGACCCTTGGTGGCTTGGTCCATGTGCAAGGATGACGTCCCAAGCTTGTTTAGGGTCTAGATGAGTCGAGCTTGCACTTAAGAGACTCAGCAAGGTCTGTTGGTCGTCAGAAAGTCCTGTGGCCTGGGTCTTGTTGACTGTTCCCATTTCCAAGTGTATGTTGTTGTTCCTTGTTGTAGTCTTGGCTTCCTTGTTCCCAACATAATATCTTGGGGTCATGTTTAGTCTTTTGAAAGCATCCTTGACCTGATTTCGCCCTTCATGTACAATTGGCGTAGATGACAAGTCAGAAACACTGTCTTGTACTTGTAGGTTGTTTGCAAGGTCTTGATCACTTGATACACTTGGCACATTTGTAACAAAAACGAAATTCAAAAACTCAAAATCAGGAAGTTAGAAATGAAAATAGAGAAGATGGCATGTGAAGAAGATAGAAATTAAATCAGGAAAATTGAAATAAGAAAGATAAAAAATGAAGGCAACACGAAATGGAGAAATATGACAAGACCTTTGTGGGGAAGAAATGGGGAAAAAATTAGATGAAATGGAGAAAGATGATGAAATATCAGATGAAATGGAAAAAGATAGGGAAGCAAGAAATGGGAAAAGAAGGCAAAAGAAATGAGAGAAGCAATGTACACTAGTAAATAGTTTCATTGTTCATTGTGCAAATGATTAATAGTATTCCTTTCTTGGCAACATTTTATTTTTAGAGGATTCATAATTAAAGAATTATTTTTTTTTATTTCATCTCGAGATGACCATTTTCACCTTGAGAGATGACGATCTTACAAAGAGATTAAAATGAGAATCATGTCTAATTTTATACTCCCTCCGAACCATTTTAGTTATCCCATTTTCTTATTTGGCGAAGTAATTTTAGTTGTCACATTTCTGTTTTTGTCAATCTTTTTTACCTAAATATCCTTATTTCACACACGTAATTACGAATATACCCCCATATACCTTACTTACCCAACTACCCTTCATTACTTACCCTTCACTACTTACCCTTCACTATTTACCCTTTTTAATGGACACCACACCATCCTTAATAACCGTGCCCAAGCAAATGGGACAACTAAATTGGTTCAGAGAGAGTATAAAGTATCTATTACTTACCCTCCTTGATGATATGATTCTCGATGCCTTTTTCCATCCAGACAGACATCTCCTCGACCACTAACCACCCGATCTCCTCTTCTAGCACTAACGACATCCCATACCCCCTTTTTCCATCCCTATTGATTTCCTAAATCTATCATTTCTTCATCATCGCTTCTTTATCACCAATTTTCTAAACCCAAACTTAATTGTATTAGCTAACATATGTTTTGCGTTCTTTTACTTAATGGAGTCCTAAACCTAATTAAAAAAGAAAAAAATATTGAAATAATTTGGGTTCTTTCCCTTTTCAGTTTCTAAGGTTTGAAGATGATCAAGAAATGGTATATTTATAAAATTGGTAGGGATGAAAAAAGGGGTCCCTTAGTGTAGGGTGAGGGACTATGGGAAGTCATCGGTGTTAGGGGAGCAGAAGAGGATGGTCAGTGATGGTGGTGGAGGTAGCTGAGTGGTTAGGTTGAGATGTTAGAAAGGGACGAGGCTGGGAAATTAGTTTTCTTTTTCTTTTTAATTATGGTAACCTATTATAATAGGTTTATAGGTAAAAGGGTATGTTGAGCGTAAATTGATAGAATACATTGGATTATTAAAAACGTTAACGCAAAAACTTGGACGAGATAGTCTCATTATGAGACTGTCAATTTGGGTCGGCCTAATCCACGCGCATAACAGCCTCACATGCTTTCCCTTGTTTTTTCATTTTTTGGGCATTTTTTTATTTTGACATTAAAGGTATCAATTTTAACTTAAATTAAACTTAAACAGATCAATTGAAATAAAAAATTTCAATTTGAATCTATAAGTGATCAATTTTGACGTTAAACTGATCAAAATTTACCTAAATATGGTCCTGTTTTCACAATTTTCAAAACGAAGTTTAATAAAATGGTATTATTCTATCATTCTATGGATGAATTTCAAACAACAAATGAATGGTCAATAAATCTATCAATAATAGTATAAAATATTGCACAATACAAGTTCTCTTATTCAATGCAACAAGATGATCTAATGGAACATAAGAGTACTTGTACTCTTTAATCATCGATCAATAACAGCGTTATTACTCTTTCTTCAACAATTTCTATTCATAATGGACTTGGAAATAAAATTGTAGGTATAGTGTTTGCTTATCCTTAATGTGAAAGCGGAGGAAGTGTCGATCTCGATTATGTTTTGCCAAATGATTCGATGAATGCTCTTGGATATGATGAAGAATTCATGGCAGATTTTATTATAAAAATTTAAATTAAGATTTAAAGATGATCAATTTTAACCTTAAAATAATCCATTAAATGAATGTTTTTTTGAAATGATCAAGAGTTTATGGCTTCTTTATTATAAAAGTTTTCACTTTTGATCTACAAATAATCAATTCAAACCTTAAAATGATCAATTGAAAAATTAATTTCGACCGTAAACGTATCAATAATGACCTTAAATAGATCAAGTACTGAGCGCATATTGAGGAAAACTATTTTCGGGCTAATTGGGGTATCCATCTCATATTGAAATGATCTTGTTTAAGACCAGCTGAAAAATTATTTGTTATGATTATTCATAACGAATGAGAATGAGTAGAGGTGTTCAAAATCGGATATTGGATCGACCCGGATCCGGATACCCGGTTTTTCGGATAGTGAAAATCATTATCCGGTTTCGGTCCGAAAAAACCGGATACCCGATGTAATCCGGATTGGATACCGGATATCCGGTTTTCTAAATTTTTTTTAAATTTTTTTTGGCATTTTAAAAATAATTTTTAAGTTTTTTTTTCCACATAAATATTTAAGCTCACTTTGCTATCTTTCTTTAATCAAGCTTATTTTTTAAACCATTAAAAAAAGTTTAGTTTTTAAACTTAGAATACAAATCATAAATATGATTGGATTTTCAAAAGTCTAAATTAATTAACAATAAATTAGTTATACAACTTAGTTATAGAATGAGAATTGTATATATTAGTAAATTTAACGACCAAAACAAAAAATTTTATGAAAAAATATTTATATATATTAAAAAATTAATAATAAAAAAGTAGAAAATCGGATATTCGATTTTGCTGATATGTTACTCCGGATCCGAATTAAAAATCGAATACCTAGTTTGAATTATTCGATTTTTAAAACCGGATACCGGATATTCCAATTCGAATAATTCGGATCAGATATTTTGAACACCCTTAGGAATGAGTCAAATGTGAGATATAAAAGAAAAAAAACAAAATGACGCAACTTTTCGAAAAAAAAACTTGAATCTGTTGTGATTGATGTAACAACTCATGAATGCATTGAGTTGTGTGCTACTATCCGTTGTAAAAGTAACACATTTGTTTCCTCTTAATATCTTGCACTATATATATGTGCAAGTTCTTGTAATACTGAGATAGAAAATGAAATAGAAGATAAATCGATATAAGTTTATCTCTTATACTATTTTTCTCCTTATATTCTCCCTACCTTTTAATACGTTATCAGCACCAATTTTCGCTCTCAAAAATCCAAGAAGGTAATATTTTTTTTTCAAAACATAATAACATTTTTTTAGCCACAATATGGACCAACAATCAAATGGTATCAATATTATTATTCAAGGTGTTACTAACATCGTTTGATACTTTAACCTTGAAGAAAATTGTATATATATTACTACCAACCCAGCTAATAGTTGTTCAAACCAACTGCGAAGACATAATCCAAATAATACCCATATAAATGAAAACTCAATGCCAAGTCCCAATAATGCAACTAATTCACAAGCACAACGACCTACTAATCACCCACTACAATCTACTGATAACCCACCAGTCCAACCTACTAATGATCCTACAGTCCCACAACAAAGTAATAAAAGAAAAAATGACGAAGGCGAAGAAACTAGTAGCAAACGTTTTCAGACTATTAACCCATAAAATAATTTGTTTTAATAATGTCGTTTAACCTTTATGTTCGTTTTTTTTACTTTTTCAGCCGTCTATATGGACTGGCTAATTTAGCATTGTTATCGCCTTTATGGACGGTTTTATCTCTATTTATCTGATCATATCATCATATTATGTGCATATGCATTCGGTTACTTTAAAATTATATACATCAAAATTTTATATATTTATAAGTATATAATCGCTTAATAAACTCATAAATTTAATTTCACCTTCAAATAATAAATAACGATTTTATTTGATTCTATTTTTTTAACATTATAATGATAAATTGTCTTAATTTACCTATAACACATATTATTAGCAGACATGACTACATTATTTCTACACAACATCAAATTCTTTTTTAATTGTAAAAATATCACCCTGGGATGAATGCCAGAGTGGTCCGAAAATTATAATTTAAGTAAATCGTCAAGGGTTCGATTCTAAAAAAATAAATAATAATAATAATAATAATAATAATAATAATAATAATAATAATAATAATAATAATAATAATAATAAAACCATTTTTTTAATCTTGGAGATCAATTATGAAAATGGTCTTTTTACCCCCTATAAATAGGGTCTTCTACCCGTCACAAACACACACACACCACTTACACCTTATCCCAAACACAATAAATAAATAAAACTTTTTTTCTTCATCTTCTTCTTCCTTCAACCATCCATGGCAAACAATACATCTACAAACACCCACATCAATCCAATTGCCGACAATATAAGTAAAATACTAGAAGCATTCCTTATCATTATGGGTTTAATTGTATTACTCGTAGCGCTAATGCTCTACCTGATTATCCAAAAATAAATTATAAATCTTGTATTTGTTTAGCAATTTGTATTTTGCTTTATCATCTATTAATACTATCTATTTTATTTATATTTATGATTATATTGTGCTTATTATATTTGAGATATTAAATCAGGGGGAGATAATACTAATATACTTAAATATCTCTAATGATACACAAAATCATTAAATAACCGTGTCATTTTCTCAATTGTAGAAAATAATGACTGATCTCAAAAAGAGAAAATTCAATGCCCTGGAATTAACAGGAAATAATTTTATATAATGGGCCTCAGGTGTCAAATTATATCTAAAAGGAAAAAGTTTATTATACACAATAATTGAACTTAATCCCGCCGACAAAGGAAAGGGTATTGAAAGAGATCCCATAAAAATTGAGGAAGATAAGGCAAAAGTTGCATCAATTTTGAGACATCATTTAACCGACAGTTTCAAACACGAATTATGAGGACCTAAAATTACTTTGGGAAGAGCTAAATGAAAGATTTGGCCATAATAAAAGTGTACTTCTCCCAAAGGCCATCGATGAATGGCGAGAGTTAAGATTTCAAGATTTCAAATCAATTAGTGATTATAATTCAACACTTCATCTGATAAAATCAAAATTAGTCTATCGTGGACAAATAATAACAGATGAAGAAATGATAGGAAAAACATTATCAACCTTTCACGTAAATAGTATTTTGTTACAACAACAATATCGTGAAAGGCATTTCAAGAAATATCATGAATTGCTGAAAAACACTTCTTGTTACGGAACAAAATAACGAACTATTATTGAAAAATCACAATAAGAGACCTGTGGGGACTATGCCCTTTAATGAGACAACTATGATTGAGAAGAATGTGCGCCATCGAGGTCGTGGGAACTATTTCATAAGAGGCAGAGGTCATGGAAAATATCACGAAAAGAGCGGCATGAATACTTTTGAACAAGGAAATTTCAATGGCCGTGGTCGTGGTCATGGACTTAGTCGTGGCCGCGGACGTAGCCACATTTATGAAAGAAATATATTTACCCCCCGAAATGATAATTTTAAACAAGTCCAGAAACACAAAAGCACATGTAATAGATGTGGCATGACTGGACATTGGGGGCGAACTTGCCGTACCGCCAAACATTTAATGGATTTATATCAAGCTTCCCAGAAAAACAAAGCAAAAGGGGCAGAAGCAAATTTTGTAAATGAAGCAAGTGCATCTGGGCCCACCTTAGATGTCTCCGATTTCTTTAATGAGGATGTGAACCTCCACAAACTTGATCCCCAAGAAGAAGATAATTACATCTTTTGAGCTGACCAGATGCATTTTCCGTTTATCTAACTTGTTTTCATTTGATAAGTTGTAATTCTCTACTTATGTTTTTGTAATGAGAATTTTGGCTTTATATTAATAATATACATTTTTTTTCTTCTCTTGTCTTAGAAAAGGAAATGTCAGTAAGTGGATCAACATTTCATTGCCTCCTGGACAGTGGAGCAACACATACGATATTGAAAAATCGAAAAATATTTTTTAAACCTAAAATTGCTTGAGGCAAATGTCAATACCATATCAGGAACAACAAAATTAATCGAATGCACTGGAAAAGCATGCATCATACTTCCTATGGGGACAAAATTAGTAACAAATGATGCACTATACTCGAGTAAATCTCGAAGAAATCTTATCAGATTTAAGGCAATACGGCAAAATGGTTACCATATGAAAACCAAAATCATAAATGAAAAATAATTCTTATGCCTTACAGCAGAAAGTAATGGAATGAAAATTATCCTTGAAAGGATGCCAGCATATTCATCGGGGTTGTATCTCACACATATACACCCGATTAAAATAAATGTGATAAGACTAAACAATAAGGAGCTATTCACTTTATGGCATGACCGCTTAGGTCATCCTGGCACTGGGATGATGTATAAAATAATAGAAAATTCAGTCGGGCATCCACTATGAAATATTAAGATTCCTCAGTCAAATGAGCTCTTATGCACCTCTTGTTCTCTTGGAAAATTTATTACTAGACCATCAGTAAATAAGATTGTTACTGAATCTCCTATATTTCTTGAAAGAATTCAAGGAGATATATGTGAGTCAATTAATCCACCATGTGGACCTTTTAGGTACTTCATGGTCTTAATAGACGCTTCCACAAGATGGTCACATGTAAGCCTTCTATCAAGTAGAAACAATGCATTTGCAAAACTACTTGCACAAATCATTCAATTGAAAAATCATTTTCCTGATTATACAATAAAAAGTATTAGATTGGACAATGCCGGCGAATTCACATCTCAAACTTTTAATGATTATTGCATGTCAATTGGAATTAAAGTGGAACACCCTGTGCCACATGTTAACACACAAAATGGTCTTGCTGAATCCTTAATTAAGAGATTGCAATTAATTGCAAGACCACTGCTAATGAAATCAAAATTATCATCTTCGGCCTGGGGTTATGCAATATTATATGCAGCATCATTGATTAGGCTAAGATCTACAACTTATCATAAATATTCGCCAATGCAATTAGTAGCTGGTCATGAACCAAATATTTCACATTTGAAAATCTTTGGATGCGCTGTATATGTACCCATTGCTCCCCCTCAACGTACAAAAATGAGTCCACAAAGAAGAATGGGAATATATGTCGGTTTTGAATCTCCATCAATCATTCGGTATCTTGAACCATTAACTGGTGATCAATTTCAAGCTAGATTTGCTGATTGCCACTTTAATGAGACAATATTCCCATCCTTAGGGTGAGAGAATGTGGACTTACAGAAAAGAAAAATGGAACTTATTTGGAAAGCAACACATTTAGAATATTTAGACCCAAAAACAAAATCATGTGAACAAGAAGTACAACGATTTGTTCATCTACAAAGTGTTGCTAACCAATTATCTGATGCATTCACAAATACTAAGAGAGTTACAAAATCACATATACCAGCAGCAAATACTCCTGCTCGAATAGAAATTCCTGATGAAAAGGCAATAAGTGATGAAATTGTTGTGCAAAGAAAGCGTGGAAGGCCACTTGGTTCAAAAGATTTAAAACCAAGAAAATTGAGAAAACAAGAAGGTGCACCAAATGATACTCAAAATGAAAATGAAAATAAAGGAGAAAATCAAGACATCTCCGATAATGAAAAAGATGAAAATTATGAAACCTCAATAATTTATATTTTCTCCAAGAAAAAATGGAATCGAAAAAGGGTCATTCTAAATGAATCCTTTGCTTATTCCGTAGCTATTGATATAATAAATGATGAAAATGATCTTGAGCCAATATCGATAAATGAATGCAGAAAAAGACCTGATTGGTCAAGATGGAAAGAAGCAAGCAGAATTAAAATCATTAGAATAAAGAGAAGTTTTTGGGGAAATTTACAAACTCCAAAAGGCATAAAACCCATAGGCTTCAAATGGGTATTTGTAAGAAAAAGAAATGAGAAGAATGAAATTGTCAGATACAAGGACTTGTAGCTCAAGGTTTTTTCTCAAATGCCAGGAATTGATTATGAAGAAACATATTCCCCATTAGTTGATGCAACCACACTCAGATTTTTGGTAAGTTTAACAGTTTCTCAATGCCTACACATGACATTGATGGATGTCATAGCTGCGTATTTATATGGGTCACTCAACATAGACATCTATATGATGGTTCCTGAAGGATTAAACTTACCAATAAAGAATGTACCTAGAGAAATGTTCTATAAATTTAAAGAAATCATTGTATGGATTAAAGCAATCTGGGTGAATGTGGTATAATCGTTTGAGTGAATACCTTATGAAAGCAGGATTCAAAAACAACCAAATTAGCCCATGTGTATTCATCAAACAATCTCAATTCGGTTTCGTAATAATTGCTGTGTATGTAGATGACTTAAATCTGATCGGAACTCCAAGAGAAATTGAGATAACAGCTAAATATTTGATGAGGGAATTTGAGATGAAGGATTTAGGAAAAACTAAATTCTGTCTTGGACTACAAATTAAACATTTGAAAAGTGGAATATTTGTCCATCAGAGCAATTATACTGAGAAAGTTTTAAAACGATTTTCACATGGAAAAGGCTAATCCACTAAGTTCCCCAATGGTGATATGATCACTAAACATAAAAGATGACCCATTCCGTCCGCAAGAAGAAGACGAAGAAATTTTAGGCCCAGAAGTGCCATACTTGAATGCCATTGGTGCCTTAATGTACTTAGCAAATAATACAAGACCTGATATAGCATTTTCTGTAAATTTATTAGCTAGGTATAGCAATGCACCAACAGAAAGACACTGGAATGGGGTAAAACATCTATTTCAATACCTAAAGGGAACTATAGACCTTGGATTATTTTTCCAGTCAGGAAATGATGCCATACTCACTGGATATGCTGATGCAGGATATCTATTTGATCCACATATGACCAAGTCACAAATTGGATATGTATTTACATATGCAGGAACCGTAATATTTTGGAAATCAACAAAACAAACTCTAACGGCTACATCCTCAAATCATGCAGAACTTATAGCTTTATATGAAGCCGAGAGTGTGTAGGGTTGAGATCCATGATCAACCAGCTCCAAAAAGATTGTGGCTTAAACGATACAACTAGGGCACCAACTACAATTTAAGAAGATAATGATGCATGTATTAACCAAGTCAGAGAAGGATACATCCGGGGAGACAAAACAAAACACTTGTCACCAAAATTATTCTTCGCACATGATTTGCAGAAAGATAAAAAGATAAAAGTCCAAGAAATTCAATTCTGTGAAAACCCCGCTGATTTATTCACAAAGTCACTCCCGTCAAAGCAATTCGAATATTTGGTACGCAAGATTGGAATGTGCCGACTTCGAGACATATGTTAACTTCAGGGGGAGAAATATGCTCACTGTACTCTTTTTTCCTTTGATCATTTTTTTTCCCACTAGGTTTTTCCAGATAAAGGTTAACCCTGATAAAGGTTTTTAATGAGACAATTTTAAGATTATGAATATCATAATAAAATTTCCACATATATGTAATGTATTCAAGGGGGAGTGTTGTGATTGATGTAACAACTCATGAATGCATTGAGTTGTGTGTTACTATCCTTTGTAATAGTAACACATTTGTTTCCTCTTAATATCTTGCACTATATATATGTGCAAGTTCTTGTAATACTGAGATAGATAATAAAACAAAAGATAAATCGATATATATCCATATAAGTTTTTCTTTCTCCCTGCCTTTTAATAGAATCTTGATTCTTGCTTAGAAAGAAAAGGCATCATTTATGTCCTTAATCCTTTTTCACTAACCTTAATCTTGACCAAAGAACTACCATGGCGAAGCAAAATGCAAACTGGTCTCCCTACGATTTCAATGGAGGGTAATTTCTCTCTTCCTAAATCAACTCTTTCGTATATGTTTTCTCTTAATTTTCCATTTACCTGTTTATCTTTTTTTGTGGAAAAATCAGAACTTGTGTTGCAGTAGCTGGTGCAGACTACTGTGTGATCGCTGCTGATACGCGGATGTCAACTGGATATAACATCCTTACTCGGGATTACTCCAAGATTTGCAAGCTGTACTCTTTTTAAATGATTTTTATGTTTCTGATTTATTTTGTTATTATCTTCGTTGTTTTTGCTTTATGGATTGTTATTGGATAGCTGTATTTGAAGATGCTTGATGGGATTTAGAATAATTTTTAGCTGTTTAATGTTAATGCTAGGGAATGAGAGATATTGATTTAAAAATTAGCGCTTTTGTCTGTAAAGGTTTAATCTCTGACCTGTTTGCCTAATTTTTAGAGAAACCCTAAGTTTTATGAAGTTTGAAGAGTTGCTTATTGTGTATATGACTAAAGAACATATTAGAAGTTGGGGTGTACATTTTTGTATAACAGTAGAAGTAAATATTTTAGTGAGGTGCCTCTGGTATTTGTAGATTTTTAAGTAAGCAACTAACCTAACCACAAAATGCTATTTGATATTTGATGAAGTGCAACCTTTGAACCCTTTCATTTGAGCCTCAACTTTGCAATTTTTTATTATGTTTAAAAGGCATTCCACCAAACACTCGATGTTTTTGTGTCTTTAGAACTGACTGTTTGAGATAAGTCAGGAACTTGAGACAATGTAAAAGCAAACTACTTTCACCAAGAGTCTTTGATGATAGTAGGTTGTGTCATCCATGATTCTCAAGCTCACCTATAACTAGATTATTTTGTGCTTGGTTGTGACTAATTGGAACATCCAAGATCAAACAAGAGGGAAGGATGGCAATGTGTTTGGGGTTGTGTTTACGCTCGGTTTTGTATGAATTTATGATAATTTTATGAGATTTCATATTGATGTAGTGAGGATCAAAGAGAATGTCGTGTAGGGAATGAGAAGAATGAAGATTGAACGTTGATTAACTTTGTTGATAAAGACACACCAATACAAGACTCAAAGAGGACATGTGATTTGATGTAGTGTAAAACGACATTAGTCAAACTCTAACTCTTAATGATAGAAGCACCACTAAGAATTAAAGGCTTCTAAGGTCACAATTCATGTTTCACCATGAACAAGCATAGAAACTTTTCTAACTTGAATTCTAATCCAAGAATTGAATGTAAGACAAAGTATAAAGCAAAGCTTTGGTTTTATAAAGTTTCAACAAAGGAATTTTTCCAAAGAATGCAAGTATTTTTAGGCAAACTAAGGAAATAAATTAAACTACGTAGCTTATTACACGTAAATTAGAGCACTGTAATGGTGCAACCTCTTTTTGGTAGTTGAGTAACTTCCTTCATTATTCAAAAATTAGAGAGGGAGTACTAAGCCATGTTGCACGCCTATATTACCTCTATGATATTGGGTTTGCATTTGAAATCTTGGTTTTTCGAGTGCTTGAAGAAAAACAATTCCACCCCTCCTTGAGTTTACACGTCTAGCGACGTCAAATTCCTCAAGTGTGTGTTTGGATGGAAGGAAATGGAGGGAAAGAAAAAGGAGGGATTTGGAGGGAGGTAGAATCTCTTTTTGGATAGCAAAATGGGAAGGTAGGGATTTGGAGGGTAGGGAATTGGAAGGATATTATGGATACTTTTTGTTAAGGTTCCACTCTCTCCAAAGTTGAAATTGAAGGGATGAATTCCATCTCCCTTCCATTCCCTCCTATACAAACTAGAGCTATTTTCTTTCCGTTTCTCTTCCCTTCCTCTTCCCTCTCTTGCTTTTCTCTCTAAAATTGTTATCCAAAGATAGTGTAATTGCCTACTAACACTTCTTTTTTGAATGACTACCATAACCTCCTTACCTTTTATATATTTGATAGGGAAAGAAACTTATCCTATGTTTTGTTCTTTATCAAGTACATGGAAGTTAGATGTTCTTGACTTTCTCTTCACACAAGCCTATTCTTATTTGTTCAATGACTTTTTCACTAGCTAATTCTTTCATCACGTGTATGATTTAGTTCTTAAGTATTACTCCCTCCAATTCACTCCAATTCCCTCCAATTGTCCTATTTTACTTTATTCACTCTATCCAATGTACATTTCGATCCTAAATATATCTAATCGTGCATAATGAAATGTTGTAAATGTTTGATAGTAATAAAATTTTTTACATTGAGACGAATCAAATAGTATCTCACTTAATCATGTTTTAACTTATAGATTAAGAATAAAATACATATTAAGAGCGATATATCTATAAAGTGGATTTATGATGACGTGTCAATATTAATGATGGGCATTCTAGCAAATTCTCACATAGTCTTGTTATCTTTATATACCGTTGACACATAATCAAAGTGAGTTTTTGAAATTAATAAAATAGTTTCTTTTTTGTTCTTTTTCTCTTGCTTTCTTTCTTCTTTCTTGTTTTGGGCAAATATAAGACATACTCAAAACTAAGTGTGTTACAACCGATATCAGAGCAAATCGATTCTTGGAAATTAGAATAGTTATCTGGCAACTGACGATTTCAGTTTACAGAAAGTTCACCATGACAGAGTATTCAAGGTATCAACAATGGAAGAGACCACAAGAAACCAAAACTGCAATTGATACAAGTGAAGATTATTAAAAATTGCTCAAGGAATACCACAAACAAACAATGGAGTTACACACTTAGAGAGAAGGTTAAAAAGAGTCCTCCATACAGATCAAAACTCATTTAGAATAGTTTGAGAGAAGATTAGAAAGATATTTTAAGATTTTTTGAAGTCTTATTTCAGGAAGAAAATGGATCAAGAATCTGAAGAATATAAAGGAGTTAAAGAAAAAAAAAGGAATGTGAAAATGGTTGCGAAAAAGACTAATAGTGTAATTTTCAAACATTTCAAAAAAAGATTAGGAAAAGTTCCAGTTGAGGAAACCTATATCCACGAAAATTGTCTGAAATTTGCTAGAAATTGTCAAGTGTTGGTCCAAAAAATAAAGAAGGGTAAGAAATTAAGGTTTCCAAAGAAGAAACAAAATAAAATCAAGAAAGAAGACAAAAAAGAAAAAGGAAAAAAAGGAACAAAACTGAAAACAAAGATGGGAACCCTGAGTTTGGAAAAGAAATCTGACGAGTCTGCAAAAGAGAAGAGGTGGAGAATCGGTCAACGACGAGGACCAAGAAGAGACGATTGTGTTGTGGGTTGTGGATCTGGAGGTGGCCCTGGAAAAAACCGACATAGATGGAGGTGGTCGAAAAATGAGGACTAAGTATCCATGGTGGTTCTTAGTTAGCCGAGAAAGACCACCGAAGAAAGAAGGAGGCGACGACAGCGACGCAACCATGGTTGTTAGTTGAACAAGAGGGAGCATCCAAAAATGGAGAATATCAGATGAAGCTGTTTTGCTTAATTTTTGCATATTTTGCTTAATTTTTTTTCTAGCTTCTGACCAATTTTCAAAACTATGAAGCTGTTTCTTTCGGTTCTTTTTTTTCATTCTATACCTATCCAATATTTTCAAGCTTATTTCTAACCAAATTTTTGCTGCCTTAACTCATTCTATCGTTTAGACTTAATTCTATTTAGCCTTAAAATCTTAACCAAAATTTTCAAGCCTCGTCGTGACCATATTTTTTTTCCCTTACTCATTTAATTCCTTGTAGCCCAATTATTCTCTACGCATCTTAACGTTTACACAAGCTCCGTTTTGGTTACGGCCGAGCGATTTTCTAAGCGGCTTGAGAGTAAGGTGGAACTTCAGGCGGTCGGTAGTTTGATATATCAATAAAAGAGATTTATGATTACTTGTCAATATTAATAAAGGGCATTCTGGTAAATTCACATTTAGTCTTATTATCTTTATGTACTATTAGATGTAATTAAAGGGAGTTTTTGGAATTTAATGAAATAGTTTTAGGATCAGCAGGGCTCGAACACTGCACAATCAATTTTCTTTTATTATTGTATGTTCCTTCATTCTTGCATTCTTTCTTCTTTCGTCTTCTGAGCAGATATCAGACATACTCAACACTGGGTGTGTGAGAGATAGATGAGCAGTGTTAATAATGCGAATTTGTTAATTGCATTGAATTTGAGGGAGTAAAACACTTTAAAAACTCCAAAAAAATTCAACTAAGAGTTGAAGCGTTGAACATACTAAAGATTGCAAACACTCTAAACATACTTGAAAGATGAAATTATACTTAATAAAGCATAACTAAACTACTTGGATGAATGATTCGTACGAGTTGACTAATTCTTGTTCTCCTTGGTGCTAAACATGAAATAGCTTGCCTTGTTGCCTTTGTGAACTTAGACATTAGGAAATTATGTGAGCGGTTTGCTAACAACAGATCTATATCCCATAGCTCTTTCAAAAAGTATTACGTATAAGCTATACATATTCTCAGGTTCACCTCGTTAATCCTCATACAGTAGATAAGCACCGGAAGTATTCTTTTGACATATCCATTTTTCACGGAAATGAGTCATTGCATTAATGAACAAAAGGCTTCTTCTCAGTTTGATTGATTCGCCCTTTATTGTTCATAATATTCTGTGGAAACATTATTTGTTTCTCTTGTTTTGTTGCTGCCTTTAAACATGTAAAATTATATAGAAATTTTCTTTTATTTCAATGTTGGATCTGGAAGCTATTGATGGTCCTAAATCCTGTTTTCATTGACCTTGCAGTGCTGATAAAAGTCTGTTAGCTTCATCAGGATTTCAGGCTGATGTGCGGGCCTTACAAAAACATTTAGAAGCAAGGCACCTGGTAAACTTCTCAAAGCCTGATTAGATTAATGTTTTTAATACAGATGAGCTCTGTAAAGGTATATGGTTTAAAATGACTGAAAAGTGTAAAACTTAGGTAGTTACTCAGTAAATGATCACCTACTTTCCTTAAATTATTTGACATAAAAATGCATACATCAAGTGTTTTACTAGTTTTACCTTCAATGTTCTTCTGAAAATTACAATCTTATATGCTATAGAAGCTGTTTTTGATGTTGGCCACGTGGTGCACATAAAATTTGTAAATCTTTAGCTAGTTATCACTTCTGCTAAATAAAAGATTTTAATGAAGAATATCTTTGGAGGGGCTCTGGCTATGTATTATCTACTGGACAACACATAGAAGTACCTGATTCGGGGTGGTTGGGACTATACAGGTGGTGCTGAATACAATTTTTGTTGTACTTATAAGTATCTTTAGATATTTTCTGGTCATATCCAATAGTTGCAATACATCCTGTCTGTTAACATATAATTTTGGAGTAAGTTTTTTAGAATGTCTTTTTGGCTACGCTAAACAATTCTTGTATCCCCTTCTAGATAATCTGATTGTGAATTGGTAAGGTTATGTATATTTTGGACTTCCGAATACTTCTATTTATTTTATGTATTGGAAAAATGTCTTTCATGGAGAAACATTCATTTGTTAGATAGCTTTTGTGCTTGATGGACATGCATTTATAGTTTGAGTCATTAAGAAGATGGTATACTTTTTTGAGGTATTGAATGAGTTATTGTTATCTTTCATCTGTAGTTTCTCTCTCTTTCAATGATCCTTCTTTGACCTTGATATAGGTTGCCAAAGGTGTATCAAGTGATTGGACGAGCCCCTAGTTTCTATCCCTTAGTATTAGAAAGAAAAAAGTCTTTGACCTTTCTCCTCACCCTCAATTGTCCATCTCCATACGTGTATCTTAATGATATATGCTTGATTATTTGGTTCAACGGATTTGTTGTTTTCATTGTTGTGAATATGTATTTTCTCAAAGCTAGATGCATCATGCGCGTGTAGATTGGTGTGCAGAGTTGACTTTCTTTTCTGTCAAAGTTTCATCATTTTGATAATTTGTTGGTAAGAACCTTCATACATGCATCAGCAGCAACATGCCACAAATGCAACAAGAGGCTCCCTGGCTCAGAGTGATATAAGAGATAGTTTAGCGTAAAGAACCGTAAATTCTTGCCCTCGTGGGATTGGACAATGTGTTATCGATTGACCTTATTTTATATGCGCATTTGCTATAATATACTCCTAAAAAGTAAGAATTTTCATAAAATTCGGTGAACCAGTTTAATGCACTTACTTTACTAGGAGGGATTAGATGATGAATCTTTTTCTCATATGCAGATGGACAAAAAGAAAGATTCTTTTATTTCTAGTAATAGGTTAATCGCATTGGTGTGGATGGTTATATATCTATATATTAAGATTAATTTTTAGTTGTATGACTCCCTTCTGTAAATTGCTTTCAGATCTATCAACATCAGCACAACAAGCAGATGAGCTGCCCTGCAATGGCTCAGCTTCTTTCAAACACTCTCTACTATAAACGTTTCTTCCCATACTATGCTTTCAACGTATTGGGTGGCCTTGATAATGAAGGTAGCTAATGGTTTCAGTCTTTATTTACTTCTCTTGTATATGCTTTCATGTCTTCACAAACAACAGTAATCGAACCAATGTGTAAGTGTGTGTTAACTATCTGTTACTCTCATTAAATTGCATTAGGCAAGGGGTGTGTTTTTACATATGATGCGGTGGGTTCATACGAGAAGGTCGGATACAGTGCTCAGGGTTCTGGTCAGAAGCTTATCATACCTTTCCTGGATAACCAGCTAAAGTCTCCCAGCCCTCTTCTATTACCTGTGCAGGTATGTTGTTTGTTTTGTTGCGTATTTCCAGAAAATTGCCTCTCTTCCTTTATCTTATTTTTTTCAAGCTTCTATCATTAGTGGAAATTGGAAGCCGTCCTTGACTTGCAAAGTTGTGAGATATGCAGGATGCTGTGACACCTCTATCAGAAACAGAAGCAATAGATCTGGTCAAAACTGCCTTTGCATCTGCAGCTGAAAGGGACATTATGACAGTAAGTTGTTGCCTGTCATTTTTTGAACTTGCCAAATGTGGCTTTCTTAATGTTTTTGGTATACTATTAGTGTACAAGTTTGAAGCTATTTCTTTCACTTAAACTTGTAAGGTCTCTTGGAACAACTTCTTGAAAGTTAATGTTACCACTTTAGTCTTAATCGTATAACCAGCATACTAGCTATGAGTATCATGAAGTCGTACTCTCTAGAGTCCGGACATAAAACCTGCTTAAACGTCAATTCTGAATCTTGTGTGACGTGGTGCACTTCTTTAGGGGGAGGGAAAATGATGCTTGGTGTTCTGATAGTATGTGTGACGCACAACTTCTGCTTACTGACTATAACTTCCGTTTGGCAGGGCGATAAGCTGGAAATTGTAGTCATCAACAAAGCAGGTCTTCACCGAAATTATATGGAGCTTCGAAAAGATTGATAAAAATTCCTGATGTGCGTACTCATTTATTAGATTTGCATTATGTTTATTGTTAAATGAAATTATAATTGGATGGGGTATTAGGATGTTATTCCTTTTAAGAGTAGAGTTTTGTGTGCCAGTGCAACACAAAAACATGTGACGTGTGTGAATTGGTACTCTTTTTAAGTTAATTTAGAAATTTCATTAGGTCAATTATATCTTAATTTTAGGCTTTTTGGTCTAATTGATTGTGTTAAGTTGTGATTAATTCGCATCTTTTTTATTTGTTCTGAGCTGCTGTTTGTTTGATCCGATTGATTGTTTGAAGTGGATTTATTCATACTTTTTTGGTACATGATGAGGCAAGAGGATATGGTTTTATTGTCAAAATTTTATATTTACCAAAGTATTAACGACATAGCAAAATGAGAGCGCGTCATGACAAATTTTAATTAGTTCACTTGATTATCAAATTTTGCTAGAGGCTATAACAAATTTTGCTGTTATAGGAGCTAAAATGACAGCAAAATTTTATATGTTCCTATGCATTATTATCATTTTTTATTTTAATTTGTGCTATTGACTATGTACTTTTTTTTTTTTTTTAATACAATGGTTTCACTTTATTTTTCCGAAATACTACAAAATGGGGGTTAAATACAGTATTATGCGTTTTGACAATTTTTGTTTAGGACTGCTGGAACAGCTTGAGTCGAGAGTCTCAATTGCTCTGAAGATGATTAAAATTAATTGAAATAAGTGAATCATATTACTCCCTTTGTTACTTGTTGTTTGTCCACTTGGTTGACAAAATGACCTCCAAAATCACATCTTGGCAAGTAAGAAATCCATTATATACTACTAGACTTCAACTAGTAATTGCGGTCTGCATGAGCGTTACCACATATTGGGGTCAAATCTTTATTTTGCCTAAGTCAGTCATTTAGAAAGTGAATACAATACGCAGAGACTATCTTTGGCATTCAGATCCTTATAATTCTAACCCTGGAGATGTAAATTGTAAAAAGCTTTGCAAACTTAAAAAGGGAGGGTGGTTTAGATATTATTAAACTAAGAATTCTGGAATATTGCTGTGGTGGGAAAAGTGACTACTTCCTATAAGAATCCATTTGGGGTTGTTGGGTGCATAAAAGGGGGCAACTGTCTTGTTTTTAATCCTCCCATCTCAGCCACTTGGTCCTTTAAGAGCAACTGATTAGGTGGATGAAAGGCAGTGCGTACTCCATCCATGAGGTGTACAAAAATGTAGTTGATTCAGCCCCCTGTCAAATGGGATATCCTTGTCTGGCATTGCTCTTCTATCCCTAAAGAAAAGCTTAACAATATTATCATCAACCTGGTATCTTATTGCATTTGTTTCCGTTTGGATTTCGTGTTTAGAACCTCAAGCTTTATAATATTATCTGGGTGTACAAGTACAATATTCTTCATTGCTGATATGCAATTTATATATTATACTGTTGTCTATATTGACCGGGTAAAGGCTACATGATATATAGAAAGAATCCAAACAACTGTATTGATACACTTATGCATCCTACAAGGAGATGAAGAAATAAAATTGCACTCTAATAAACAAATAAGCTTGTAAAATAACCTTATGTTAATGATATTACTAAGACAAACCATGATAAAATTAAGCGTCTTGGATTAACCCACTAACTTTTCCTCCCGGATTTAAATGTCAGCAACAGGGTATCTGTCGATGCAGTGAAGCCATGGATTCCTTGAGCTCGGCTTCTTAATACGTCTAACTGCCTTCCAAACAGCACTGTTGCACTTGAAACCAGATCCAAATGCGAGCTGCCAAATACGATCCCCTGAATGAATCTTCCCCTTGGCTTCCAAATAAGCTAGTTCGTACCAAATACTGCTGCTTGAAGTGTTGCCAAAACGGTGCAGAGTCATACGAGAAGGCTCTATATTTTCATCGCTCAGCTCTAAGTTGCGCTGGAGCTCATCCAGCACAGTCTTGCTTGCTGCGTGCACGCAAAAATGCTCGAACGCAAGCTTGTAATCGGGTATGTATGGCTTTGAAGACGATGACGACGAAGAAGAACCAGATCTGGTGTTGTTTTGCTTCTCATCTTTTCCACCAAATAATTGGCGTTTGACTAATGTGCTGAAGAACAAGAGTTGTTCTGATACAGGCAACACTAATGGTCCTAGAGTAGTTATGTTGGTCTTGAGTGCATCTCCGCCAATTTCCATTAGATCACGACTAACTTTAATTCCTTTGAATCCTTGTTCATCTTCTTCTTGGTATACACTCCTGTTAATTTTCAGATTAATTATTCCACAATGGATAAATGAGTATATAAAATCATATTACATAAGGGTTGAATGAATATATAACATATCCAGATACTTCTGCTAAAAATTTAAGCTGATGTTTGAAGTAATATATTATATACTTGTTTGAAGCAATATATTATATACTTGATCATGGATAGATGCGAAGAGTAATAGGATTTGAATTAAATAACATCACACTATACCTGAAACTACGATCATCAGCTCCCTTATGTGTACGAACAACATGTTCAAGACGATACTTGGCACGACGAAAATCACGACGACGATTAGAGAGCAAAACAGCCGAGCAACCCATTCTAAAGAAGCAATTGGGAATAAGCATAGATCGATCACGACCTGGATACCAATTAAACCCGACCATTTCGGTGCTTACCACAACTGCAAAGTTATTCGGGTTAGCTTGAAGCATATCACGGGCCAAGTCTAGAGAAATGATACTTGCACTACATCCCATTCCACCAAGGTTGTAACTCAAAATGTTACCCCTCATTTTGTAGTGGTTTATAATCATAGCCGAGAGCGATGGAGTCGGGTTAAAGATGCTGCAGTTAACAACTAGTACACCCACGTCTTTGGGTCGGATTCGAGTCTTTTCGAAGAGCTCGTCGAGTGCTCCGAATATGACTGTTGCTGCTTCATCTCGACCTTCTTTCATGGTTGCTATGTTTTGTGATGATGTTATGGATTTTGGTACGTATGTTTCGTCTCCTATTCCTGAAGAGTCCAAGATCCTACGCTTGAATTTTAAGGTTTCCTCGTCAAATTTGCCTGATTGACGTGCCATCTCAATGAATTCTTCCTTACTTGCCTGTAATAAATGATTTTAAATTAAAATATTAGGACTTTTTGAGACCTTTTTATTGATTCATATAACCGATCTCAATCTTTAATAATTTATATAACCTTTTTAATTAAGAGGAAATATGGAATAACACAATGATCTCTTTAAAGCATGAATATAGTGATCAATTCTAATCTTCAGGAAATAATTATCCAAAACTTTAGAGAATACTAACTGTTAAGAGAAAATACGGAATAACACAATGATCTTCTTAAAGTTTTAATTTCAACAACATAAGGGTTTTGTTCAGCACAAGTAATTCTGTGTAGATAGTTGTCAGTTGTGCGAATAGCTGTAGCTGCTATTAAATATTAGCAGTTGAATTAGATGTTTGAAAATAAATTTATTGAGATAAATATGAAGAAAATTTACATACGTTAATTTTAATTTTAAAACGCTAATATTAAACATAGCGCTGAAAACAACCATCTACAACATTAATATTTTTGCGAAATAGTGTTTTGATCTCATTAAAACACTAACAATTACTTAGATCGTTAACGCAAAACTCCAGCTATATAAATTTAAACAAATCAAAAGATGTTTCCAATAAATGAATTCAAGATTAATTCAAAGTAGCTGAGATGTGAATAGATGAGAGGGACACAAAGAAACATATATAGAACATACCTTGAGATCATCACTAGGCTTATAACAAGCAAAGTCAAGAAGATAAATAGGTCGAGGACGAGACAAGAAGTAAACAGATAGAGTAAACACAAAGACACCAAAAGAAGCAAGAACCGTAGCAAGATCATAATCCCATAACTTGTTCCACAGTTCTTCTCTACTAAGACTACCAATTTCTGCACTAAACACCAGCACCAGAGCCGGTATTGTAGCCAAATATATTGCATGATTTATCAAATAATGGTACCCCAATTTCACATACTTTAAGTTGACTGAGTTTACAAAGTCGGGTAGTGGTAACCGCCTTCGTACTCGTACAGAGAACGTGTCTGTGCCACGGTTCACGATCTCTGTCGATAGAAGCTGCTGCTCTTCTGCAGCAGTGGTGGTTGAGGGCGGCATAATTGCTAGCTAATACTTATGGGTATAAAGCCTTTATTCTAATTAGCTGGTTATGGTATGTCTGTATTGTGTATTGTGTATTGTGAATTGTGACATTACATTTATAGTTGAATTTGAAGATAAAGGATTAAAGAATTAAGAAGTTATTGACGATTACGTGACTAAATTAGAAACTGTTATTGGTTTTCATTTATAACAAAAATACAAGTAAGTGAGCAAAGTAGGTGGAAGATGGTTTAATGTTCTCAACCAATCTTATTAAGAGTTGCAGTTGGAAGCTCAACGTCCATTCTTCTTTCTCTATTTAATGATAAGTAGGTGATTGACGCTTCTTCACATCTTTCCTTCTTTGAACATGCTTTTTTACAAAATTTAATTCCTTTTAATTTTTAACATTTATTATAAGTCTTCTTTGACGTCCAATTTTCTTAAGAAAATGATGGATTTAATTATATACATCCACTTATGATTTTTTTTTTCAAGATGATCTAAGTGTAGTTTAGCATAAGATCAATCATTAAAGACTTGAATTGAGTTGAAAAATAAGAAAATTAGAGTCCTTAATTCAAAAACTAATTATTATGAGAAGTTAATTAACAATAAAACAACACAAAAGAATTAATGTTCATCAAATGTAAGCTAAGTTCAAACTCTACCCTGGATCGCCCAGGGTCCAATTTTAAAATGTTGAAAGTAGGTATTTAAAGGAGTATAAAATGAGTCTAATAAAGTAAGACATAAGACTCTCAAAGTAGATATGTATATAGAATTCATAAATATATATATATATATATATATATATATATATATATATATATATATATATATATATATATATATATATATATATATATATATATATATATATATATATATATATATATATATATATATATATATATATATATATATATATATATATATATATATATATATCTATGTTATGAATAGTGTTTGAAGTCAAAGGTTCAAAATTACTTTCCTCTAATAACTCTTTATTTTCTAAAATATGTGTCAAACACTCTATGCACATCAAATAAAAAAATGTCAAGGACAACCTTGGCTACATCCACACTTACCTTAGATGTTTGAATGATGAAAGTTAAGGTTTTTTTAAGCTTTCAAGTTGACTCTACAAGTGTAACAGAAGTGGTAATCTCGATACATAATTAACATATAATAATAATGTTTAATACAAAAATATTATTGAAGTCTCAAAATGCCGAACTGTTAAATGCTTTAAATCATAAAAACTAAACTGTTTAAAATAAAAGTAAAATATTACATCTGATAAGAAATATTGTTTGCTCAAAGTGAAAAAAATACATCATCAACTCATCAATAAAGATACAAAAAGCAGCTAAGTTCTAGATAAATAGTAATTGTTGCGGCCTGGATTGGAACCTGGACTAAATCCTGCAAAATGCTGTCATCCATGATACGGATGACAACCGATTGAATCGGTCAGCGCTTAACGCCGAGCATAACTTCCTATCCAGCTCAAAATACGGAAATTATACGCTACATTTACAAAATAATAATTTAAGTACGAACTTATAATTAATTGACACCACTGTATACTTTTACTATATTCTTTTTTTATTAAATACTCGTAAGTCATTGAGATACCATTCTCGATCCTGACAGAAGTACGTTACTGCCACTTATACAATTCGGTAATCTTAACACTTAAGTAAGTTTGGTTAATACTCATAACTGTACCATGCATCATAGCATCAACACTAATCAAGTTTATCACTAATCAACAAGCATATCAATATGACACTTGATGTATGTTAGAGTCTGGTTAGGTGAGGACCGTAATCCTAAACCCTAACTGTGGTGGAAGTCGTCACCCCTCCAATACAATTTATGCTTGAGCTCTACAGAATAGGTAGCTAACCCCCTGTCTTACACCGCGTTTTACGTGCCGGCCAACACGGGCGCTGAGATTTTACATGCCGGTCCATGGTTCGACATTACCTTACTATCAGGGTCATTCAATCAATATTCATTCACACAAGTACATCACATTTTTATTACTACAATTTGACTTTGACTTTGACTTTGATCAACTTAGGTGATAACCTCTTTTATTTAATAAAATTCTTAATCATAATGTAAAATTAACCTTTATGTCTTTATACATTCATTATTAAATTTTTACACATTAAAATTTATTTATAATTTTATTTTAAATAGTTCGCTAAATTCACACTAATAACTTAATATTCTATCAATAGTCTCAAAATTAATATTTTTCACAAGTAGCTACTAAAATCTATTTGTCTTTGAATAAGTTCTCGAAATCAACATTTTCAAGTTTACAATAAATAAAACTTTATTCTCTTTAAAAAAAAAATCAAATACTCTAATTAAAATTCAAGTTAAAATTGCTTCATTTGGATAAGTTTCCAAAATTCTACAAGTTCACCAAAAATCAATATTTCAAGTTTAGAAAAATAAGTAAACTTATTAGGTTTGCAAAAATCAACATTCTAGTTACAAAACAAATAAAACTTATAATTTCACAAAAATCAATATTTCTAGTTTTAAAACAAGTCAAACTTATAATTTTCACAAAAGTCAGTATTTCTAATTATAAAACAAGTAAAACTTGTAATCTCACAAATCAATATTTCACACATAGTTTGAGCGGCAAGTATACTAAAAATACTTTTACATTAATTTACTTAAATTTTGGTCAAATAGTTAGCAAGTAAAATATTTTGTACTAAATAGTGATTAAAAGTTACTTTTATTATGAAATCTCATATATGTAAGAAAAACGCTTCAACATTTAATAACTTATAAAATTTTCTCAAAAATATTTAAATTGTTATTTTATTATTATCACAAAAATAGATGTAATAATTCAAAATAAAAAATCAAACTTTTTTTTTATATGATAGTGGTCGAATGACATATGAGTGTTTTGGGCCCTTTTCACATAAAAAGAACGACTTAATTTAATTTATCATACTAAATCCTGGATTTAAATAATTAACATAACCACTTACAAAAATAAAAACTTTACGCAATAACTTAGAAATTTACTATAACCTTAAGGATAAACTTAAAGCTCAAAATAAAGTATAGTAACAATATTCTTAGTATAACCATACTTAATAATAAAGTAAGTTCATAAAATAACTTACTACCTTATAAACTAATTTGAAGGATAACATAAACATATTAATAAAGTTTTAACATAAAAATTCTTAAATATAATAACATTCTTAATGTAACACATAACTCATAAACATACTTGTACTAGTTTATAACATGAATCATACTTAATATATCTAGAATATAATTTTGCACCTAACTTCCTAAACTTGTTCAGATATTATTAAATTAACATACTAAAAAATACTTTTAGCATATACATACTTAATATAATCTTGATCATAATTTCATTAAACTAACTTCCTACTAAAACATATTAGCATATTTCATACTTTGCATATTATAAAGTAAATACAATGTAAAATTCCACAAAAAAGTAAGGTAAGAAGTTATACCATACTAACACCAAGGATTAGTACTAAGTACTAATTAGGAAAATAATAAGAAATAAGACTCTCTAAGATAGATAATAATGCTCCAAAGATAATTAGTCCAAACTCCTAAAATAATGATGATCTTCTAAACTCCCAAAATAATTAAATCTAAACTCCAAAAATAATGATACATTAAGTACCAAAAGTAATAACCCAATAATGGTCCATAATGATGATGATTTAAGCTAAATAAAGAGTGTTCTAAGCTCCATGTTCTTGAATTTCTTCAATTAATAATAAAGGTATTAATGTAATAAGATTTTATTGAAGTGAAAATATACGAAAGAATGTTAGAAAGATTTGATGATAGTGGTGTAAGTGATCTCATGGCTAAGAGGGGGTATTTATAATGGGTTTGGGCAACTTTGTAGTTCATTAGATTGTATGAAAAAGAGTGTTAGGAGTATAGAATAAGGTTAACTTGTGTAAGTCATTTAGAGTGTATAAGTGAATATGTAAGAGTTGGAGTGTGTAAGTGAATGTATAAGAGTTTGGAGTGTAGAAGAAAGTTAGCTTGTGTAAGGAAATGGTGATAGCTTGTGTAAGGGATGAACATCATAGGTTACTATAGAAAGGATTTTGGTTCATCAAATTTTTGTTCTAGTATGTACAAGTGAACATACTTTTAAATAATGGGTAAATTTGATCATGAAAATATGTAGTTTACTTAGAAAATTTTTCTTAAACTATACTTAATGTTAATGATAAAAATACGACTCATTTTTATGTATAAAATAATTAAATCAAAATTATAAGGTTAAAATAATAAGTAGTAATGTTAGTTTAAAGAAAAAAGTTAAAACGTAATGTTTTACAAAACCGTGAATATAATAATAAAATTTTACTTTTCGTACTATAAAATAATAAAATAATATTTGAGTGATTATAAAAAGATTTTAAACAAAATACTATTTTAATGTTTAATATTTGAAAGAAATTACAAAATCGAAAAAGGTTTAGGAATTAAAGATGGTTTGAAATGGATAATCAAAGGATTAGAGATTTGAATTGAAAATTCGAAATAATTAATCGGAAAATTAAAATTAAGAATTTTTGAGTCTGTTACAACAAGGGTGTTTATATTTTTGAGAGTAAGAGAGGATATTTAGTGTTTTGGATTACAATTAGACAAAAGTAGAGGGATTGAGAAGTATGAATATAATTAATTCACTCTGTCCTTAATGGCAGTGTTTGGCTTCATACTTGTATACACACCACATGAAACTAAATGAAAAATCCTTTGGGATGTTCATCATTAATTCCTTGGAAGTTTGACTTAATGTTGTCACTCCAATTGAATTTTAACTTAATGTTTAAAATTGTCAACAAGACTGTTAATTTGGTAAATTTTGTACATCTAAGATACAAAGACTTTTCAGAAGTCTTTCTCAACAAGTCAAAAATACGACGATGACGTTTTCCTAACTCATCCTTGTCCCCCTCCATCATCTTATCAACACGATATATATCCTCATTGATATTCTATTCATCTGTCTCATATCCATCATTATTCTTCCCCGTTTAAGCAAATTCTTCTTCTTTGTGCACATTATGTGGAACACTTTTGTCTTCGTAAACTCCCTCCTCATCATGCCAAATCCAAATAAGAATGAGGCCTAAACCACGTTGAAGTATATGCTCCCTAAGGATGTCAATATTATTTAACTTTGATACATTTCCACACTTGACACATGGGTAATAAAAACCAACTTCTCTCGTCCTTACTTGATATTCGACGACAATACTACAAAATTCTATTACCCATCAACAATTCTAGCGAATCAATGCTACCATATATTTAAGAACGATCTTTTGTCATCCTAAGTGTGATTAATTAAAAAAAAATAAATCCACATAAATTAAAATATATAATTAACACTAATTAACTAACTAAACAATAATCATTCATTTAACCCTAATTAACCCCGATACTAATATGTGTTTCTATATTCTAATCACAACATTCATTCAACCCTATTAAACCCTAATAATAATACAACACTAATTAACAAACTATATAATAAAACTTGAAAAAATGTAAAACTTCAAAATAACAGCTACGTTCATAAATAAAATCACATTCATAAATAATATCACATTAGTCGTTATAATATCACATTAGTCGTTACAAACACATAAAAATATCATAAGCAAAACTTGATATATGAATAGAACTTACATTGGTATTTAGATGATAGTGTTATACTCTACGATGGAGTTATGTAACCTATAATGGAAAAAAAAATTAGTACTCAACCATTTAAAATATTAAATAAAACTAAGCTCTAAAATAACCATATCAATAGCATTGTAGTTCGAAGAAGAGTTGAAGATGGGAAAATACATTAGAGTAGTTGAAGATTGAAAAAACATGAAGACTTGAAATTCAAATGGAAATTGAAATGAAATGAAAAAAGGTTGAAGTTTGAAGCGAACAACAAAGTTTGAATAATGAAACTTGAAGAATGAAGCTTGAAGAAGAAAAAAACAATGAGAATAAAGGTTGAAAATCTTGGATTTTCAAAAAGACTAAAGCTGATGTGTTGAAGAAAGCTTGAAGAAAGTTGAAAACAATGAGAATGAAGGTTAAAACTTTGTGGGTATTATGCTACTGCATTGCAAAGAAACGGGAATGAAAAAAAAAAACATTAGGCGCTGCGGTTCTTAAAAAATGCAACATATAACAAATTATAGTGTTTTATATGCTGCGGTTTCTTAAAAACCGCATCATATACCTTATTTTTTTGTTAATTTTTTTATCACTTTTATGCTGTGTAATTGCAAAACCCGCTGCATATGTTGCATGGTAGATAGATTTTTTACCACTAGTGTTAGAGAATGATTTTCTACCCTTGGAGGTATCTCTTCTTTATTTTCTTACTCAAATGCAAAGGGTAGCTCAATAGATTTCGTCCTTATCTCCTTTCTTAAACTGAAAAAGAGTAAATTCAATTTTGGGATCGAGCTACAAAATCTTCTTGTTAATAGCATGGGTCTTAACAATAAAAAATTCAATATGATCAATTTAATATATACAAACTAAAATAAAAGAAAACACTTTACGGGGAATTCCCTGGAAATGGTGCTAAAATTTGATTGGATTTTTCAGCTGTTCTAGTCTTAACCAAGGATAAAATTTCTCACGTTCCTAAACCAAGGTAGTTAGTGGAAGCAAGGTTTGAATTCACAAAGAAATCAGTACTTGGATGAATTCAATCTTGAGAGTGATACATTTAAATGAAGGTTTTATGATTATTATAAAGAACTAAACTAACAATATTAACATTAAGACAATGAAAATAAATTTATGATAATATATATCGCTCAGGGTCTAATTTTAGAATGTTGAAAGTAGATATTTAAAAAGTGCCCAAAATGAGTCAAATAGAGTAAGACATAACACTATCAAAGTAGAAATGAATATACAATAAATAAAAATAAATATATTTATTAAATAAAAAACCGACAAGGAGGTTTTTCCAGAGAAAAATAACGAGTCTCTGTAAAATTCTAAAACTCGTCAGTTTAATAAATATATATCTATACTATGAATAGCGTTCGAAATTAAAGGTTCAAAATTACTTTCCTATAATAACCTCTTTAGTTCCTAAAAAAATGTGTCAAATACTCTATGCACATCAAATAAAAAGAGTACTTATTATTTTTTTGGAGCCCATTTTCTTAATTTGGCCTAAGGCCCCAAAAAAGTCAGGGATGACCATGGCTACATACATACTTACCTTAGCGGCCCGTTTGGTTGATGGTAATGAAGTAATGGGAATGAAATGTTGTAATGGCAATAGTAATGAAGGAATGGATATGAGAATTGGTAATGAAGATTCTTTTGTTTGGTATGCATGACTAAAGAATGGTAATGGAAGATAATATTCCATTAATTGCATTTGGTTGTTAGTAATAAAAAATGGTAATGACTCCTAGTTTCATTATTGTATATTTGTATCTAAAAGCATTATTGTATCTAAATTATTCTATCTAATGATTCTTTTTTTAATAATAATATTTTTTTGGATAATTACATACATTACCTTTTTTTTCTTCATTATTTTTTTCTTCAGCTCGAAACAACATTACCTTATTTTCTTACCACAGTAATACTTCATTACCATTACCGCCTAATACCATGTTGTTTGATGGTAATGAAAATGGCCCTTTTTGGTAATTTCATTACCTTATTTTATTACCATTCATTACCATTCATTACCATTGAAGGTATCCAAACAACCAAAATTTTCTTTACTTAATTTTATTATCATTACCGCCCTCTAATACCATGTACCAAACGGGCCGTAAATGTTTTAATGATGAAAGTTAAGGTTTCTTGAAGCTTTCAAGATGACTCTACAAGGGTGTTTATATTTTCAAGAGTAAGAGAGGATATTAGAGTGTTTTGGATTACAATTAGACAGAAGTAGAAAGATTGTGAATTATTAATATAGTTAATTCACTATGTCCTTAGTGGCAGTGAAAGATTTTTTTACTAGTGACTTTTTTCTTCATAAACTCCTTCCTCACCATGCCAAACCAATATTTGATATTGAGGCCTAAACCACGTCGAAGTGCTCCATAAGGAAGTCAATACTATTTACCTTTGCTACATTTCCACACTTGACACATGCATGGACAATAAAAATCAATTTCCCTCGTCCTAACTTAATATTTGACGCAATACTACAAAATTTTATTACTCATCAACAACGATTTAATGCTACCATATATTTAAGAATGATCTTTTGTCTTCCTAAGTATGATTATTTTTAAACAAAATAAATGCATTTAAATTAAAATATATAATTAACCCTAATTAACCAACTAAATAATAACCATTCATTTAACACTAATTAACCCTAATACTAAAATGTACTTCTTTGTTTTAATAACATTCATTCAACCCTATTAAACCCTAATAATAATACAACCCTAATTAACAAACTAATAATATAAACTAGGAAAAATATAAAACTTCAAAATAACAACTACATTCATAAATAAAATCACATTAGTAGTTACTAGCACATAAAAATATCAAAAACAAAACTTGATATATGAATAGAAATTACATTGGTATTTAGACGATAATGTTATGCTCTACAATGGAGTTTTGTAACCTATAATAGAAAAAAAATAGTACTCAACCATTTAAAAATATTAAAAAACCTAAGCTCTAAAATAACCATATCAATGGCGTTGTAGTTTGATGAGTAGTTCAATATGGAAAATAACATTAGAGTAGTTGAAGATTGAAAAAACTTGAAGACTTGAAATTGAAATGGAAATTGAAATGAAATGAAAAAAGGTTTTAGTTTAAAGGGAACAATAAAATTTAAAGAATGAAAACTTGAAGAATGAAGCTTGAAGAAGAATAAAAACGGGCATACTCTCTATTTACCTTCCTCTATAGAGTAATAAATCTCCTCTCAACCTTCAATTGGTATCAGAGTTGAGTTTCACGTGTGAAGATTAACAATCTAGTAATGGATCCAATAGAAGAAGGTTTGTTTGCTCAAGGTCGTTTGTGCTCTAAGCCTCCCTTGTTTTGTGGAACAAAATTTTCACATTGGAAAACATTAATAAAGATGTTCATGATGGATTAAGACATGTAGTTATGGGAAATCATCACTAAAGAACTTAAGGTTCCCATAAAGAAGGACGCGGAAGAAAATGATGTTCAAAAGTCCGATTCCAAATACTCACAAAGTGATTTAGAAGCCGTGTCCAAGAACTATCACTAGTGGAAAAAACATCATTTGCTGCAGTTTTTTGGCCATTATTTGCTGCGGTTTTGGCCCCAAGCAATAGTGATAGCAGCAAATAGCCTATTTTAAATGCTGCAGTTAAAAACCGCAGCAAAAAAGTGTATTATTTGCTGCGGTCAGCCCCAAAACCGCAGCAAATAAGTGGTATTATTTGCTGTGGTCAATCCCCAAAACCGCAGCAAATAAGTGGTATTATTTGCTGCGGTTTTGGGGACTGACCGCAGCAAATAAATATTTTTTTTTTGTTTTTTCGTTTTATTCTAATAATAATCCAATAATAATGTAAAATAACAATGATTAATTCAATAATAATCCAATGATAATCACCAATAATCTCTTTGTAATAATAAACTCTCGCTCGTATATATAATATAATATTATGTACGTACATATATATATTATTATATATATATATATATATATATATATATATATATATATATATATATATATATATATATATATATATATATATATATGTATATATATATATATATATATGTATATATATATATATATATATGTATATATATATATATATATATATATATATATGTATATATATATATATATATATATGTATATATATATATATATATATGTATATATATATATATATATATGTATATATATATATATATATATATATATATATATATATATATATAAATATATGTATATATATATATATATATATATATATATATATATATATGTATATATATATATATATATATATATGTATATATATATGTATATATATATATATATATATATATATATATATGTATATATATATATATATATATATATATATATATATATATGTGTATATATATATATATATATATATATATATATATATATATATATATATATGTATATATATATATATATATGTATATATATATATATATATATATATATATATGTATATATATATATATATATATATATATATATATATATATATATATATATATATATATATGTATATATATATATATATATATATATATATATATATATATATATATATATATAATATACATTAAAGTATAAAAAATAATCTATACTAATTACAATTTATCAAGGACAAATATTAGCAAGATACGTGGCAATCTTGTCTTTTAATTCGCGCATCTCTTCACTTCTCAAAGGGCGTGTTTCCCTCGAAATGTCTTTTAAAACCTATATATAATATAAAAATAAAAGATTAATATAGAAACATTAAATTTTACCAATAATATATTTAATTAAGAACGTAACAAATACTTACGGCATCTATATTTTCGACTGCAAAGTCCTTCACGGATTTTATAATATCATCCATATACTTCAGCGCGTAGTAGCCGCAGTCAACGAAAGAAGAAGGTTGTAGAAAGCATTAAGAAAAAATAGATGTTAGTGTCAAAAACGGTTAAAAACGCATAAAATCACAACTTAAAACGTAAATTCTAGAATATGACTGATTTTCAATTCTAACAACTTCTACACAATAATATATACCAAATAGTGTTGTGTCCCAAGTTTCGTGCAAAACAAACCAAGTTTGAGCTACTTTACGCGCGAAATTGACAAAAACGCTTAAAAACCCTTAAAATCGCAACTTAACACCTAATTTCTAGGATATGACTATTATTTTCAATTCTAACCATTTCAACACAATAATATATGCTAAATAGTGTTGTGTGCCAAGTTTCGTGCATAACAAACCAAATTTGAGCTACTTTACGCGCGAAATTGACAAAAACGCTTAAAAACCCTTAAAATCACAACTTAACACCTAATTTCTAGCATATGACTATTATTTTAAATTCTAACCATTTCAACACAATAATATATGCCAAATAGTGTTGTGTGCCAATTTTTGTGCAAAACAAACCAAGTTTGAGCTGCTTTACGCGCGAAATTGACAAAAACGCTTAAAAACCCTTAAAATCGTAACTTAACACCTAATTTCTAGGATATGACTATTATTTTCAATTCTAACCATTTCAACACAATAATATATGCTAAATAGTGTTGTGTACCAAGTTTCGTGCATAACAAACCAAATTTGAGCTACTTTACGCGCGAAATTGACAAAAACGCTTAAAAACCCTTAAAATCGCAACTTAACACCTAATTTCTAGCATATGACTATTATTTTCAAATCTAACCCTTTCAACACAATAATATAAGCCAAATAGTGTTGTGTGCCAAGTTTCGTGCATAACAAACCTTGTTTGACCTACTTTACGCGCGAAATTGACACAGCAGCAAACTAGTGACCAGACCACCTTGCACGACACGTGGAGACCAAACCTATGCATCCAGGACCTAGGCCAAAGTGGAAATGGAATCTTGGTACTTGGATCTACCTATCAAGGTCCTAAAACCATTCTAACAATCCCCGTGGACTCCTAGAAACTGAGCTGAAGGAGGGCTGCTCGACAGTTTGCTAGATCAGAATTGTTTACGTGTTTGTGGTTGTTTCGTGTTCTTTTCATGATCATTTGTAGTTTTTCTCTGTGTCATTAATCAAAGCTTACGCACAACATTAATCCTTGCATAACCAAGGCCTTAATCAACCTCGGTTTCGCATCAAAACAAGGTTTGAGCTACTTTACGCGCGAAATTGACAAAAACGCTTAAAAACCCTTAAAATCGCAACTTAACTTCTAATTTCTAGCATATGACTATTATTTTAAATTATAACCATTTCAACACAATAATATATGCCAAATAGTGTTGTGTGCCAAGTTTCGTGCGTAACAAACCATGTTTGACCTACTTTACGCGCGAAATTGACAAAAACGATTAAAAATCCTTAAAATCGCAACTTAACACCTAATTTCTAGCATATGACTATTATTTTCAATTCTAACCATTTCAACACAATAATAGGCTTTGCCATGGCCAAATACTCGGCTATAAAGTTACTAATCTCATCGCTCACAGTGCCTTGAATCATACTCCCCTCGGGTTGTGCTGGATTCCTCACCTTATTTTGTAAAACACCCATGTGTCTTTCAAAAGGATAACACCACCTTAAAAAAACCGGACCCAAAAGCTTGATCTCACGAACGAGATGGACTATAAGATGAATCATTATGTCAAAGAAAGAAGGTGCAAAATACATCTCAAACTTGCATAAAGTTACAATCACGTCGAGTTGACGTGCATTAAGTTTAAAGGGATCAAGAACTTTACTACAAATTGTATTGAAGAACGAACATAGCTCGGTAATAACATATCTCACATGTTTTGGCAGTATTCCACGGATTGCAATTGGTAAGAACACTTGCATCATTACATGGCAATCGTGAGATTTCATGCTTCCCAACTTCAGCTCACCATTTAGGCTCACAAATCTCGTCATGTTGGATGAGTACCCAGACGGAACCTTAATGCCATACAAACACTCACAAAATGTCCGCTTCTCTGTTTTGGACAATGTGTAGCAAGCTGGAGGCAAATAAACTTTGTCATTACTCATCTTCTTCTTACTGCCACCAACTTCACCAATTCTATTTCTTTTCTTACTCACCTTAACATGTGCCCACAACTCCGGACGAAGACCCTTACATTCAAACCTATCTCGCACGACCCTAACATCTTTTGTCTTACCCGGAATGTTCATGAGAGTCCCGAGTATGGAATCGCATACATTTTTCTCTATATGCATAACGTCAAGACAATGCCTAACTTGTAGATTTCTCCAATATGGAAGCTTCCAAAAGATTGATTCCTTTTTCCATAATCGATCTTCACCCCCTTGCACTTGCCCCGTTTTACCAAATACAGTCTCAACTCCCTTAACCTGTTCATAAACCTCATAACCGGTCAACGGTCGACGAGCTACACGGTCCTCAACCTCCCCGTTGAACAACTTCTTCTTACGATATTGGTGGTCTCGTGGGAGGAACTTTCGATGGTGCATGAATACGTGTTTGCACTTAGGAATCCACGTGGATTCCATGTCATCGATACATATTGGGCATGCTTTCTTCCCTTTGTTCTTATACCCCGATAAGTTGCCATATGCCGGAAAATCATTAACGGTGCATAAAAGCATTGCACGCAAGGTGAACTCCTCATTAGCATATGCATCAAACACTGAAACGCCTTCATCCCACATCTTTCTCAAATCCTCAACGAGAGGTGCAAGATACACATCTATGTCATTGCCAGGTTGTTTAGGACCCGAGATAAGAAGCGAAAGCATTATGTACTTACGCTTCATACACAACCAAGGTGGCAAATTATAGATCACTAAAAGTACCGGCCAAGTACTATGTTGAGAACTAAGATTGCCGAATGGGTTCATTCCATCCGTACACAGTCCGAGCCTTAAATTACGAACCTCATCCCCAAAAGTCTTATGCAACTTATCAATACTCTTCCACTCCGGAGAATCAGATGGATGTGTGAGCAAGTGACCTTTCTTCACCCTATCTGCATGCCACCTCAAATTTAACGCATCTTTCTTTATAGAAAACAAGCGCTTGAATCTAGGTATTATTGGAAGATACCACAATACCTTAGCCGGGGGCCCTTTAGCATCCCAAGCCCCTTTACGCTTATAGCGCGATAACCCACACCTAGGACACTCTTCTAAGTTCTCGTTTTCATTCCGATACAACAAATAATCATTCGGACACGCATGAATCTTCTGGTACTCTAAGCCGAAAGGACACATGAGCTTTTTGGCATAATATGTCGACTTTGGAAGTTCATTTTCCTCAGGAAGCATCTCACCTAACGCTTCTAATAACATTGTGAAACTAGCGTCACTCCAATTGAATTTTGACTTAATGTTTAAAATTGTCAACACTGCTGTTAGTTTGGTGAACTTTGTACATCCAGGGTACAAAGGCTTTTGAGAAGCCTCTGTCAACAAGTCAAAAACACGAGGAAGTTTTCCTAACTCATCCTCGACTCCCTCCATCATCTCATCAACACGATCCACATCCTCATCGACATTCTCTTCATCTGTCTCACACCCATCAACATGATCTACTACATCCTCATTGACATCGGCCACATTATTGACGTCCTCAACAACACTTTTCTCTTTGTAAACTCCCTCCTCACCATGCCAAACCCAAACATGGTATTGAGGCCTAAACCCACGTCGAAGTATGTGCTCCCCAAGGATATCAACACTATCTACCTTTGATACATTGCCACAACTGACACATGGGCAATAAAAACCAACTCCCCCCGTCCAAACTTGATGTTCAAGCGCAATACTATAAAATTCTAATACGCCATCAATAAATTCCGACGATTCAATGCTTCCATACATCCAAGAACGATCGTTTGTCATCCTAATTAGTGTGATTAATTGATTCAAAACAAAATTAATACACAACTTTTAAACATATATACTTAACGAACTCTAAATAACCACAAAATTAAGTAATAATCATTCATTTAACACTAATTAACCCAAATAATAACACAATGTTTTTGACTATTAATTGGTTTTCTTACAGCTATTGAATTTAATTGGTTTTTGACTATTTTTTTGTGATGTGCAATATTTTCTTACAGCTATTGAATTTGCCTGTAAATGCAGTAATAATAGTAATATTTTCTTACTAAAATATTTTCGGAAGGTTTATTATTTTCCCATATCGGTATTTTAATGTGTGATGTTATAACTATTGTATTAATGAAAAATAATTTCTGGAAGCTATGTATTTTTTTAAATTAATGTATTTTTAGAAACAAATTGCTTTTACTATTGAAGGACCAATAATCCTGGTGCACATGCAGTTTATAGCTGTAAGATTGTTATTTGTCATTTAGTAGTAAAATTATAAAATTGTATGATTATTTTATTAAGATTGTTAATGATGACTTCAATACTATAAAAAGTGATCATTTTAAACTTGTAGGTGATTACTTTATAACTATAATTGGTCACTTTAGAATTGCTACAAATTATTTGAAGGTACTTAAACTCTTTGACTATAAATAATCTTTCTAAAAATTTTTAAAAAAATAAAATTTAAAGTTATAATTGACTTTAATATACATCAAATTAACCTAATGGTGATCTTATTTGAAAATTTATGATACTACAAACTAGACGTAAAGTACAAACAAGCATAAGTCCAATTCACCCTTAAAATCCGGTCTAGTGGCTTACCAAGAAGGACTGTAATTCGTTGAGGTCTAACAGATTCACCTGTAACTTGTTTTGATTTTGGTTTTGGATTATAGATTATGTATCATTATTTTTCCAGTTAAGGGAGTGATTTAAAAAAAAAGCGTTGTTGAAAGAATTTTACAAATAAAATTGATTTATATGAATGTGAATTATAGAATATGATTAGATCATTTGCATATTATTTCTAGTGAATTATATAATTCTATAATTCTAATCACAAACTACAAACAACTCATACATCAATGAACTCCAAGTAACTAAATGTTTGCATAAACGAACATGTATGACAAATCAAAATTTAAAACATAAAAACAACAACAACATACACATTCATAAAGTATGACAAATTTAAACCTAATTTACAAAATCAAAATGAAAAAGATACCTTGAATTTCGTGGGTTTAAGAAGTACCACAGACAGAAGAAAATGTAGAACAAGAAGAAGAAAATGGCGTGATAATGGCGGAAAAGGAAGAACCACGCAGACAGTAGAGGAAAGACAATGGCGGAATTTTGTGGGTTTTTGAACGATGAAGACGACAGACAACGTGAAAAAATGGGTTTGAGAAGAGGAAACGTTGTGTAGTCGAGTTTTGTGAAAAAATGGCGGGTTGTGTAATTAATCTGATGAAGAAGCGTATTGTATACAATAACAACAATTATTTGCTGCGGGCCCAAGCCAACCGCAGCAATAAATGCTTTTTTTTTAAATTTTGCTGTGTGTGAACGGTTATTTTGGATTATTTGCTGCGGGCCCCAAGATAACCGCAGCAATTAATATGGTTATTTGCTGCGGGCCCTAGCCAACCGCAGCAATTAATGCTTTTTTTTTAATTTTGCTGTGTGTTAACGGTAATTTTGGATTATTTTCTGCGGGCTCGATGATAACCGTAGCAATTAGTTGTTTTTTTTTTCCAAATCTTTTTCCTATTTATTGCTGCGAATATACAAAAACCGCATCAAACGATAAGCAGCAAATACGTTTTTTTCCACTAGTGTATAGAGCCTTGAATCAATTATGTTGTGCTCTAAATGGTATCGAGTTTAATGGGGTTTATCATGTACAAGTACCAAAGAAATTTTGGACAAATTGGTCGTGACATATGAAGGAACAAGCAAAGTCAAGGAGACAAAGATCAACATCCTCATGCATCAATAATAA
>NC_080061.1:18580958-18603759 GCF_026212465.1 Amaranthus tricolor
AGTATTGATAGGTTGCATAAGACATTTGGGGATGGAGTTCATAATTTAAGGCTCGGACTGCGTACAGATGGAATGAACCCATTCGGCAATCTTAGTCCTCAACATAGTACTTGGCAGATACTGTTAGTGATCCATAATTTGCCACCTTGGTTGTGTATGAAGCGTAAGTACATTATGCTTTTGCTTCTTATCTCGGGTCCTAAGTATGCCTAATATGTATCAATGACATGGAATCCACGTGGATTCCTAAGTGCAAACATGTATTCATGCACCATCGAAAATTCCTCCCACGAGATCACCAATATTGTAAAAAGAAAAAGATGTTCAACGGGGAGGTTGAGGACCGTGTAGCTCGTCGACCGTTGACCGGTTATGAGGTTTACGAACAAGTTAAGGGAGTTGAAACTGTATTTGGTAAAACAGGGCAAGTGCAAGGAGATGAAGACCGACTATAGAAAAAAGAATTAATCTTTTGGAAGCTTCCATTTTGGAGAGATCTACAGGTTAGACATTGTGTTGACGTTATGCATATAGAGAAAAATGTATGCGATGCCATACTTGGGATGCTCATGAACATTTCGGTTAAGATAAAGGATGTTAAGGCTGTGCAAGATTACTTTGAATGTTAAAGTGAGTAAGAAAAGAATAGACCTGATGAAATTGGTGGCAGTAACAAGAGAAAGGATAGTAAGAAGAAGATGAGTAATGAAAAAAATTATTTGCCTCCAGCTTGCTACACATTGTCCAAGGCAGAGAAGCGGGCATTTTGTGAGTCTTTGTATGACATTAGGGTTCCTTCTGGGTACTCATCAAACATGAAGAGATTTGTGACCCTAAATGGTAAGTTGAACTTGGGAAGAATGAAATCTCACGATTGCCATGTAATGATGCAAATGTTCTTACCAATTGCAATCCGTGAAATACTGCCAAAACATGTGAGATATGCTATTACCAAGCTATGTTCGTTCTTCAATACAATTTATAGTAAAGTTCTTAATCCGTTTAAACTTGATACTCTTCAAGTCGACGTGATTGTAACTTTATGCAAATTTGAGATGTATTTTCCACCTTCTTTTTTGGACATAATAGTTCATCTTATTGTCCATCTTGTTCATCTTATTGTCCATCTTGTTCGTGAAATCAAGATTTTGGGTCTAATTTTTATAAGGTAGTGTTATCCTTTTGAAAGACACATGAGAGTTTTACAAAACAAAGAGAGGAATCCAGCACAACCCGAGGGGAGTATAATTCAAGGCACTCTGAGAGATGAGATTGGTAACTTCATAGCCGAGTATATGGCCATGGCAAAGCCTATTGGACTTCCCATCTCTCGAAATGAAGGAAAGCTTGAGGGAAAAGGAACAATCGGTTCCAAATCGATCATACCTCCTCGAGACAGTATTCTACAAGCACACTTGTATGTGTTGCATCAAATTCCAGAAGTCCATCCTTTTTTGAATGTGCATTTTAATATATTGCGCGCCAAATATTCTTCTAAAGGGGATAGGGCATTGATGCAGTTGCATAATAAGACGTTTATTGATTGGTTTCATAATCGAGTAATATGTGAAGAACTCAAGGGTGTATCTGAAACTGTTAAGTGATTAGCTTTTGCTCCTCGTGATGATGTCAACAAATATGAGGGTTACCATGTCAATGGGTTTACATTTTGGACTGAGCGTCTAGATAAGAAGTCATCTTATCTGCAGAATAGTAGGGTTTCTATTTTGGCATCATCTACATTTTACGCGAGTGCCAACGATCAATCGTCGGTTGATGATAAATTGGTATACTACGGGCGGGTACATGAAATATGGGAGCTTGACTACTCTAGTTTCACTATTGGTCTTTTCAAATGCAAGTGGGTAGATAGTAATCGACGATGCGTAAAAAATAATGACCCTTATGGATTCACTCTTGTAGACTTAACGCGTTTGCATGATAGTGAGGAGCCATTTATACTAGCCACACAGGCCAAGCAAGTATTTTACATTGTAGACCCGTCTGATAAAAAATGGTCTATTGTTGTACCGGGAAAAAGAAGTATCCTTGGTATAGGTGATGTTGAGGATGAGGAAGAAAATGATGCTTTTAAAGACTCCCTGCCTTTTATCAATCCAAAATTCGTGGAAGAAGATGATGTAAATGTTGGTTATATGCGTGTAGATCACACAGAAGGAATACATTTGAATTAAGTGATTCACAAGGTATGAAGTATTTACGCTTTGTTGGCACTTTCTCACATAAAGTAGTTCAAACATGGTTTGTTTTGCATGAAAATTGGCACACAACACTATTTGGTATATGCTTGGGTCCAATGTCGGAATGGACCCTTGAGAAACTATTAGACGCCCAAGGTAGTTTCGGCACATGGCCATATGCTTGGGTTCGATTCACTACTAAGGTAATAATCATTTTGTATCTTATTTATTTTTATTATTTTAATTGCATGCTTATATTAATTAAATTGTATAAATTTAAATTAATAGCCTAAGAGTCCAAAGGGCTCTAAGAAAGGGATCGTTTCCTCATCGAAGGGGTCTGCTGAACAAAAAGATTAAAGTCGATGGGAGCGAATCCAATTTTGACTGAGGAGGAGCTAAAGGATCTCTCTCCAGATTGCAAGTGGCTGCACACATGTGCATCACGTATGGCTGAGTAGGACCCAATAATACTCCACCTTAATAAGGATCAATTCAGTTTTGATGAGGCCCCCTTTGTAGTTATTGGTCAGAGTGATATCGGGGAATTTTTGAGAGGAGATATGTTGAACATCGCTCTTCTCCATGTTTACATGAGGTGATGTTTATTATCTTATGTTTTGGACTTTATTGTTAATTGTTTTAATAACCGAACGACTAATAAAATTTCTTATTCGTGAGTTTAGTGTGGCCTTTGATAAGCTGAATTGTTGCGAATTATTATGTTTCCTTTAAGTTTGGACCAGGATATAAGCTTTGGGTATTTTTCTATGATTTTTGACTACTTACCGATAAAATGTAAAATATGAAAATATGAAAAAATTATTAAATGAAGTTATTTCGAGCTATAATTTTTATGAGACTCGTATATGGGCAGTAGGTTTTGAAATTAATCATTGAATAAGTTTACATGACCATCTATGGACCCTTGTGAATTTTAAATAAAACGATAAATCTAAAAACAATAAAATATTAAATAATAAATGGACTTTTTTGTACTTTACATTTTTATGAGATCTTACCATATATAGTAGGATCATACTAGGAACCTTAGAAAATTTTTTGGTGGACATTTGAGGATATTGATAATTTTATGTCGGTTTATCGGTAAATTGGCAAACAATTTAGTTAAAATGCATAGACTCGTTTTTCTTGAACTTTCTGGTCTAAAACTTACTTTATATAGCTTCTACACCTCTAATATATTTTTATAATATTTTAATTATTAATTATGGATTTTTTAATTAATATACATGTTTAATCGATGGAAATCCCTTATTGAATATTACAAAAAATTATCCTTAAGTTTTATAAGTTTATATGGTCTTGTACGGAACTTATATAGCCCCTGGAAACTTGCGATTATTTATGGAATTTTATTCATTGAGAATGTCTTAATTATTGAATTAGCATATATGTTGATTTTTTCTTAGAAGAGTGTTGACTTGGAGTTTGACCAGATTGGTATTGACTTATAACGATGTGAAATAAATAACATGGAGTCTAGTTTTAACTGATATGTGCTTGGATGAATGACTCTGATAGTAAGGAAATATCGAACCACGAACTGACGTGTAATCCGACGCTTGTGTTTCTTGACATGTAGAAATGCGGGGTTAGAAAGGGGTCTGAGAGAATCCATCTTGTAGAAGCTCGAGTATAAAAATTGGTGGAGTGACAACTCCCATCATAGTTTAAGTGTGGAATATGTTCCTTCTCTAGCTAGACCCTTGCATATATCAGATAGTCATTATTATGTCTGTTGTACAAATATGGTTTTGGGTCCACGTAGATCTTTTGATGCACCTTATAGTTACCAAGTGTAGGTGATTGTAGCAAAGATATTTATTTACATTCATGTGATGAATGTGAAAATTGTTGAAAGTATTCGATAATTGAAAATGAGAAACGACAACCGAGGAACTTATCAAGCCTTGAAATGTACTTTTGTGTATCTTGTCAATATATTATGATTGTCATAGTATTATATTGTTGAGGAATTGTACTCAGCTTTACTACTGATTCCATTCAAACGGCTATCATCCGTATTACGGATGACAGTATTTTGCAGAAAGATATAGCTCATGTTTCAATCCAGGTCGCAACATTGATTTTCTTTATTGAGGACTTAGTTGCATTTTATTTTACTTGATGGCTTTGGTGATTATAATGTATTTATACTTTTATTGTGTTTTAAGAAAACACTAGAAGGTTCTAAAGTCTTTGTTATAAAACGTTTTTAAAGTCTTGGTTATTGCTATTTTTAGAACTAACTTGATGGAATTGACTAAGTCTTGAGGATGTCCTAAAATAGCTTAGTATATTGGTCAAGAAGTCAAAAGGAGCGTATAAGTACTTGCAATCTGTGGCTTTTACTCTCAATTCCAATATAACTAAAGTGAGACAAATAAGGAAAATATTAAGGAGATGAAACTAATTGTTTAACGTGTATTGTTAGATTGTTCTTCAGACATAATTTTTTAATATCGTTAGTAATGGGGAAGGGTTGGTGGCCTTGAGAGAGTGGGGAAGGAGGTATGGTGGGGTAGTGGTGGCAAGAAGGTGGGGCTAGAGATAGGGGGTGTAGTGTTTTTTTTCCATCACTTTTGATAAATTCTATTTTTCAATTTTTCTTTTCTTTTTGGATTAATTACTTACTATCATAAGTAGTGTAACCTGTAAGGGATATTAGAGGGTAGCACCTCTCAAAATTGGTATTATTCATGGTGAATCAAAAGTTGGTAGCATTGTGGGGAAAATAAATGTTTTATTATTTACGATAATTTTTTTTCTAAATTATTAGAAAGTATACCATTTTTTCTCTTTGAACATGATTAGGGATGGGAACGGTCGAATCTAGACCCAATCCAAGTCGACTTGGATCCAGATATGTTTTTAAGGGGGCATTTAGATTCGGATTCAAATCTACGAGTCAAATTTGTAGGGACCCAGATCTGGATCCATGGATTATATAAATCCAGGATAAGATCCAAGTCTAAAACGAGCCCAACACCTCCCTTGTGATAATGATAAAGTTTTAGACTATAATTAATGATGACAATATATGAAACTATTAAGAATAATTTGCAAATCACTTTCTTCAAATTAAGGACTTTTGCGAATTATACTATTCAGACCAGATCAGTGGATTCAAGCTAATTAACCTCCAAATGATCATTGAATATCCTTAATTGCCTTTGACTTTTATAATTTTTTGATTTTATTAAAAGAAACCTCTCACCAACCTATATACTACCCTCCCACTTCCATTTACATAACCCACCCCTTCCTTGTCCAATACCTCCCTAGTAGCCCTCATCTCCTTGTGACCCATATTTAAGAAGCTTTACCCTCTTCTTCAATCTTGAGATTTCAACAATGGTAAATATCTTCTCCCTCACAACCCAACTTCAAAATCTGTTGAGTTATAAGATAAACGTCCTTAGATTGTTATATTAAAGTATTTTTTTGTTTAGGTTGTAACTAACTGTCTAACAACTTTCTTGCCTCTTTGTATTGCTCTACATATATGAGCATTCCCTTTCCTTTGTTTCAACAATATGTTGCAAACCAAAGTAATCAAAGTCCACCAATATTTCAAAATTGGGAGGAAATTTTATTCATGGCTTGTTTTATCCAAAGACATCAACAACATCATACAAGGGCAGCTTTTGTGTGGATAATATCAAGACATCATTCAATCTTACATGCAATTGTTGGCGCCAATCCCTCATGTAACAAGCAATCATTTAATCCACCTTTCAAAGATCATACGTAATCAAGTTTCACCGCATGCAAATCTGAATATGTTTAGCTTCTAGTTTGTGTTTTATTTTATGGGATGGTCCATTTATGTTTTTGTTTAATTTTAATTAAGAAAACAGACAAAAATATGTTATGTATTTTGAGTAAGTAAAGAAGGAATCAAGGATGGAAATCAGACCAAAGCACGAAAGCTAATTAAGTCAAGAAGAAATCAAAGACAGAAATCAAGTCAAGCACGGAAGTTATTTTCAGCAAGGAAAACGAACCAGTCTAGGCGTGTGGGAAAGCATGCTCAAAGTCATCATCTTTTGAAGTCCTTTTTAGTCCAAGTAGCTAGGTATTTATTCTCATGTAAGCACTCAATAAAAATCAGAAATTAGGTAGTTATTATTTTTGCTTTTAAAGTCTAGTAATTAGAAGATATTTTCTGAAATTTAGGAGGTTATTTGACGGTTTTGTAAGTAGTTAATTACGGGACGGAAGTTACGTGAGAAGTTACTTGCAGAATGGCCACATAGGAGGTAGTTACCAAGGAGTTATAACCAGCCAAAGTGGTAACTTCCACACGTCACTATGGCTGGTCATGTACACGGTTTTAGGAGTCGATTTTTTAGTTAGTTTCTTTCGTTTTGCTTTCTTTATAAATAGTTCAGCATTGCACTTTGTTTTTTAGATAGAGTTGATGAATGAAAAAGAAAACCCCAAACTTTTGTTTCAAATCCCCGTTGTATGTATGATTCATGGATTTGAGTCGTATTTTTGCAAAAGTTCTTATGCTTGGTGTATTTGGCGCACGCACCTGTGGCTTAAGAGCGTCGTTACTTGCTACGTGGATTCATAGTGAGTTTCGATTTTAGCCATCACTATCATTTACTTACTGTTTCGAAAATCAAACAAAAAACATTAGTCCATTTCATTCGCCCTCCACCGTCTTCATTTCCCTCATCGTTCTTTCATCGTTCTTTCTTTCGATCCGTGATCAAAGCTTGTGTATAATCAACATAAGACAAAATACATTTTTTCATTAAACTTGCTTTGTTCTTGTTCTTGTTCTTGTTCTTGTTCTTGTTTTGTTATCTTCAAAGCCCATTGTAACATAGTACCAGAGCAGGATTGACCTACTGCCTTTTCTTCTTCATTTATATATTCTTCTCTATCTTTCTTCAACGTGCCAAAAGTTGCCATAGATGTGGATTATACACAAAATTCAGCATCTATGTACCATCTTCATCCTACAGATCTTGCACATAGTAAATTGGTCTCGATTCTTTGAGGGATAGGATTTTGTGATTAAAAGAGATCAATGATGATTTATTTATAAGCCAAAAAACAGTAGGATTCATAGATTGTTCTCTTTCAAGACCCTTATCAGAAGAAGAAGCTGAATAAAAGGGTTGGGACAAATGTAATAACATGGTAATTGGGTGGATTATTTCATCTTTAGATAGGATGACTGCTAAAAGAATTATGTATTATAAAATTGCTACAGAAATTTGGTGTAATCTTGAAGAATGATTTGGGAAGACAAGTTCGGCACAATTATACTCCATTAAAGAGGAGCTTTTCAACGCTAATCAAGAACCTGTAATGAATATTGCTAAGTTTTATACGAAAATGAATGTGTTATATGGGATAAGATAGATAACGTTAGTCCACCACAGACATGCATTTGTGAAAAGTATACTTGTGACTTATCAAGGAGAGTTAATAAAGAAAAACAAGATCACGAACTGTTGCATTTGTTGATGAAATTTAATGAACAATATGCACATATTAGATCTGAAATATTTGTCAAAATCGATATGATGCTAAGAACTTTGATGAATGATAATAATAACAATGAACTAAACAAATCTTTGATTATGTACAACTTGCAAAAAGACACAAAGATTTAAGGAGGTTCACCCAATGATGGCTACGTCCTCTGTCGTGTGTAGTTTCTTGTTTATATTATATCAAATGAGTATAAAACACTCTTACAAATGAAGTATTACAATTGAGTAAGAGATAAAATCAAAAGGCTATGTATTTGCCTTAGGAGTTGTGTTTTATAATGTTTTATGAGTGTATGAGAACTCTCTATTTATAGGAGAAATCATGCTAAGTAACATTAAGTACATTAAAACTATTGATTAAATGATAATGAAACATCCTCAAGTACTTGAAGAGTCAAAAACAACATCCTAGGAGCATCTGAGACTTTGCTTGACCAAAACAGGGGCTCGCTCAGTCGAGCGACTTGGTCCAACGGGCTTCAGAAAGAATCTGGTTGCATTTGGTCTGCTCGGTCAACCTACCCTAGAGCTCGCTCGGTCGAGCGAGCTGGTTGAGTGGCACTTCAGAGAGCTCCTGACAGCATTGTTTGACTTGCATAGTAGAGCATCTTGAATTAAACCTTTGCACTTCTTCATTAAGTCCCATAACTTCTATGATTAACTCACACTTCTGATGTAGGATCACCTACATCTAATTCTCATGAGCTAGCTAAGATCAATACAATGATACATCAAACGGAAGACGCTCAAATTCAAAGTCCAAATGTCAAGCTCTTTAATTTCGTAGTCATGAACAAAGTCTTCATTAATTTGATTCTTTTATTTCATTTCAAATATTTGAGTTCTTTAGAAATGATTAAGCCAGGTTTAGGATCAAGCTTAATAATGTCTCGTGTTTAGTTAGTTGAGTTGTAATTTGTTTTTAAAGTCTAGTATTTATTTTTGGCTCAAATGGGTTCGAAATTTACAAAGCGTGTGAAGCAAGAATCGCAGCAAAACATTTAGCCATAAAATCAGCAAAATGGCTGAAAATCATTTAGGACGTATGAAGATTATTGAAGGACATTTTCAAATCAAGTCAAATCAAACCAATCACTTTATATTCAGATATCCTCTAGATTTCAAAATATAGCTGTTGGAAACTTGCTTTTATCCTCTAGATTTAAAAATATAGCTGTTGGGAGCTTGCTTTTGTATAATATTCAGATTTTTCTTGCAAGTTGTAATTTTTGGTAGCTGAATTCTTTAGTATAAATAGGCTACTTGCTCTCTTGTAATTCACTCCTATTACATTTTAATACAAACAACCTTTGAGCATTTCTTATTCTTTCTTTGCAATTTAATTTTAACTTGGAGTAGTTGAAAGTAAGTTGAAATTTTCTTTGCTTTTCATTCTTTTGGCTGAAGATTGAATGTGTTATTAGGAGCCCATAGCCTTAATTTCGTGGTGAATTCTGTATCGAAATTAAACTTTGGTTCAACCATTTTTAAGTTGTTCAATCAACATATCTTTTCTTAATTTTCCTTGTTTCAAAACCACAAAAATCAGAAAACAATTCCATTACAATAGAAACTAATCAGCCTTATTTATTGAATTCGATACTTCAAAATACAAACGTGTGTTTGCAGTTTGGTTCTTGTTTAATACATAGCCAACCTATATCAACTTCATTACCTCATTAATCCATACTTTTAATCACCATCATAAACCACAATCATCAAGACTCAACTTAATACACCCACATTAATACACTCATTGAATTCCATCCAAAAGTCACACATGAATGCACACATCAATTGTGCATTTAAGTCACAGCATTCATAACACTATTCATAACAAGATCAAGCATCTTGATGATGCCAGAGCTTCCAAACTATAATATGGCATATTGCATGCTATTACAGGAACAAACACATAAAGAGCTAAGCAAAAGTAATGTGATTTCTAGTGAGTCTCTTGCATTTGTGTCAAACAAAAAGAGATCAAATGAAAGATACCAAAAGCATGGGACCGGCAATGAATTTCAAAGGAGTTCAGCATATGAACAAATCAATGGAACTGGTAAGAAGTACAACCAACTTTATTGTTAACAGCAAATTTAATGGACATACAAAAGATAAATGTTATAAATTGCACGGATACCCACCCAATCATAAATACCATCAAAATAGAATGGCAACTACACAATGATGATCCAATGGACAAAACCATAAAATTTTATCTGAGTACACGTATGAGTTTGGAGCAGTTTCAAAGTCTCTTGTGATTTCTTGGAAAGCAGCAGGATCCCAAATCAGAAGATCCCTTCCAAGAACATACAGCACATGCTAATATGTCTAACATAGCGTGTACCTTTTGCCTAATGTCTGAAAATCCCTCCATTTCTTGGATTGTACTGTACGGATACTAGTAATCACAAGATTCAATACAACCTTGATAGCTCTTGCATGACTGCCACTGATTGCACCAAGAAAATAAGTGTTCAACAAGGTAAACTACTTTATCTTAGACTTAGACATGTATCTTTGAAACATTTAAAAATGTTGTATCCAAATATTGATACCAATTCTTTCAAGAATTCCTTTATATGCACAAAATGTCCAGTAGCAAAACAAATTAGGAAATCATTTTATTTAAGCACTACCAAGACTACTAGACCTTTCTATACTCTACATTTGGATGTTTAGGGAGCCTTTTCTAAAGCTACTTACAATTGATTTACTTTCTTTCTCACTATAGCTGATGATTACACTAAGGCTACTTGGGTATCTTTAATCAACTGAAAAACTCATTGTCTAATGTTTTACAACGATTCAATAATCTTGTTGAAAATCAGTTTAATTCTTACGTTCAAGTCATACGTACTGATAATGCTAAGGACCTTTGTGACGGAGAGTCTCTAAAAATTTATCAAACTAATGGGATTGAACACCAAAGTTCTTGTGTTCATACATCGCAACAAAATGGCGTGGTTGAACACAAGCATAGACATTTACTTAAAGTTGCCCGTGCGTTAAAGTTTTAGTCCAATATAACTTCTCAATTTTGGAGGGATTGTGTCTTAACTGCTGCATATATTGTTAATAGACTTCCTCTTTCATGCTTGAACTTCATTTCTCCATATGAAAAATTATATCGTAAGAAACCTATAACGGTCATATGAAGGTGTTTGGTTGTCTGTGTTTTGTTTCTAGCGTCAAATAGGGAAGAAGCAAATTTGATACTAGAGCAGATCCAGCTATTTTCATTGGTTACCCTTTTGGACAAAAGGCATACAAGACTTATAATCTTATCACAAACAAAATTTTCATATCAAGAGATGTCACTTTCCATGAGGAGCAATTCCCATATCACATTAAAAGTCATTTTTCTTCTATTTTTTCCACAGTTTATCTTCCTACTCAAACTGCCCCTGACACACTCCATTCCTCTTTTATTCAATCTGTTGAACAACCTTCTACAACACCAGAAGAACCTCCTTCAACTAATACCCCAGCTTCATATGTTTATCATAATGATATTAAAGTTCTTGATCTTTTCCAAAACATTGACCCTATTAACCTTAGAAAATCTTTTAGGATACACAAACCTCCAAAATATCATCAAGATTATTCTTGCAGCACATCTTAAAGTCATTGGTGTAACCTTGTTAAGTCATCTTTATTTCCAGCAGATTAACAACAATATCTTACCTTTCACATGACTTGGATTGAACCTAAAACCCACAAGCAAGCCTCTAAAGAGCCTTTATGGGTTGAAGCTATGGAGAAGGAACTTCATGCCGTAACAGCTAATACATGGGAGGTTGTCTTTCTACCTCAAGGTAAGAAAACTATTGGGTGTCTATGGATTTACAAAGTCAAGTTAAAAGCAGATGGTACATTAGTAAGATTTAAAGCTAGGCTTGTGGCAAAGGGATACAATAAAGAGTATAGAATTGACTATCTTGAAACCTTCTCACATGTGGTTAAAATGACCATCATTTAATGTATCATAGTTGTTGCTGCTTTTAAGCACTTGGATTTATATCATTTGGAAGTTAGCAATGCGTTTCTTCATGGGGATCTTCATGAAGAGGTGTATATGCAGCCGCCTGAAGGGGTAAATTATCCTTCTAACATAGTTTGTAGACTTAAAAAGTCTCTCTATGGTCTGAAATAGGACTCCAGACAGTGGTTCTCAAAGCTTCACACTGAGCTCATCAATATAGGTTTTACACGATCCAAACAAGATTACTCTTTGTTCACTAAGAAGTCCTCCAACCTTATTGCCATTGTTTCCGTCTATGTATATGACATCCTCATCACAAGAGATGACATTACTACCATTAACAACCTCAAGACTCATTTTCACTCTACTTTCAACATTAAGGATTTGGGAAGTCTTAGTTACTTTCTTGGCATTAAAGATTTAGAAATTTCTGTGTTCAAATAGGTTGTTACACCACTCCCATTACACACTAAACTCCATCATGACTCCACTCCACCATTTTCCAATCCCACTCTATACATCTCTTGTTGGCAAGCTGAATTTTTTGACCAATACACGTCCTGACTTGTCTTATTCTGTTTAGACATTGAGCCAATTCATCCATGCACCCTCACAAATTCATTACACACCTTCGCTCCATACCCTCAATTATGTTCACTCCACCATTGATCAAGGAATCTTGATCAAAGCCACCGTGTCCATTACTCTCTCTGATTGGGCCGCATGTCTTGACACTAGGAAATCTACCACTGGTTATCTTCTTCTCGTTGGTAACTCTCCATGAGCTGGAGGTCAAAGAGACAAGGAACTGTCTCGAAGTCATCCTCTGAAGCATAGTATCATGCTATGTCTGCTGCAGCATCTGAACTTGCATGGATTGTGAGATTCCTTGAAGATATCGGCATACATAACCTCAAACCTGTAACTCTACATTGTGATAATCAATTATTTTGATTTATATGATACACCTCCTTAGATTGTTATAGTAAAGTATTTTTATGTTTAGATTGTTTGTAATACATAGTCAATTATTTTGTAAATAACTGTCTAACAACTTCCTTGCCTCTTTGTATTGCTCTCTATATATGGGCATTTCGGTTCCTTTGTTTCAATAGGGTTGAATACATTTTTCATTACATTTGCTTTATTCTTGTTCTTGTTTTGTTAAATTCAAAGCCCATTCTAACACAATCAAGCTTAGATTTTTCATTTGACTAATTACATAGCATAATAATCGAAATTGCTGAAGAGTGAATTCACAACAATGGAGCATAACAATCAAAAAATTCAATCTATATTTCCTTTATTTATAATTGAGTAAATGAGAACATTGAACTAGTCTTCGGAAATTCTTTCACTACAACAAAAATTACTTCTTCCCAAGCTACATACACAAACACAAGAAGACTCTACATGTGAACGAATATTCGAATGTAATGTCTCGAGCCCAAAGCAACATCAATAAATCAATACGTCTCTGCCTCAAATTTTCTTCTGGAAAACTAGAGCCAATCAAAGATCGCAATCACCAAAATCTCCAAGGATCCTTGTATGGAGGGACGTAATCATCGGTTGGGGGAAGAAGCCGAAAAGAGTTGACTGTTCTCTCTAAAAAAGGTCCCATCTGCACAAATAAGTAATAGGCACAACCATGAGAACCGTACATCAACAACTGTGGAAGAGAAACAAAATAGAAAATAGACAACGGAAGAAAGATTACAGTTTTCCATTGTTTGCTTAAAGTTGAAGCGTTCACCGTATATAAATATCCTGCAATTACTGCATAAGTTAGATGAGGCTATGATTCCTTCACTAGGCATATAAATTATGTTAACCTAGGCTTGATCCTAGCAACACTTAGTCCTCGTTTTTTTTACTTGAGTACATGTAATCCAAGGAGCGCGGTATCTATGGGAAGCAAAACGTTTAAAATGTATGTGCTTGATTCCTTCACTAGGCATATAATATATATTAAAAACACGTAGTTAAATAAGATATACCATCACGCTCAGCAGTTGAAGCAATATATTGTCTATAGTTGTTTGACCCTTGTGCCTACAAGTTATGAAGGAAGTGTAAATTCATAACACAAAAATCGAAAGTGCCCCATTAAATCCAAATGATGAAAGAAAGTAAGAAACATACAGTTTTTGTTGGTGATTTGCGTACTAAATATTCATAGAACCAATATCGTTTACCATCAATCTGAGAATGAGAACATAAAAAAATCAACATTCCTACTAATGGAGGAACATTTATAATAACTATAAATGCTATAATAAACAAAATCACCCAATAAGCGGAATTTTGAAGGCTTACTTCACTTAAATGCGTGTCAAGTATGGAGCTCTCAGCCAACTTTTGGGTTGAAGTCACTCGCTGCGATATTCAAAGACATTAGTTCAAGCCTAAATGCAGTCTGAAACAGCAAGGGATGCATTATTTCCAAACATCATTTAAATTGCCAAGCAGACGCTTTTCTGAGATTTAGTGGCCAAGGGGCGAACTTAATATCAAACTTAAATATAAAAACAACATTCCATTAGTTTAATGTTGTTAAGTGTAGCTTCCACCTGTCCGAGGCCCTTGATAAAAAATAAGAAAATATTGAACAATTAGAATTTCATTGACTAGTATTATAAATTCTATTCAATTTCTAAATGTTCACATAAAATAATATTTATTAGCATTTCTAAACGCAAAATTCATCACAATAACGTGTATGTATATCTAATGCACCGTATTGTTCTTCCTACACAAAATGAAATTTATACTAATTTTTAAGAAACACTATGGTGGAGACCATTAGTTTAAACCTAAATTCAGTATTCACAATAGATTGCATCATTTCTGGCTGCGCAACATTTATTTTTCCAAGCATATATTGATGTGTCTATATGTAACATTCAGAGAACCACTTAGTGGATGCCAGAACTTGAGATATTACAAAACTCTTGTGATTACATTTACGGCTGAAAGTGTAGGTGCAAGTTGGGTTAGCCGTATTATTGTTTTCTTTTTATTGGAAAGATCTTTTATTAGCCATTTCAATAGTTACCAACATAGTCTTGTGTGAATATAGCTCACGGATGTTTCACATACGTTTAAAGAAATTTGAGCTAGCTTTTATATCATTCTTGTTTCCAACTTGTATCTCCTGATATGTATCTAAGCTTAACAACTGTATTTTGAGCTATTGGATTGGTACATCGACTTTCATAAGCTTTGTAACTGAATTTTTCATGATGTATAATTGGCCACATTACTTGCGTAGACTTGTTGATAGTATGTTAAGTTAGGTTAAGGTTAATATAGTTGGTTAAGTTATGGTTATGTTTATGAACTTAGAGATGGTCATAACTAAGGCTTTTCCGAAATTCCTATTCAATCAACCTGACTTAAAACAAATATCTGAATTTCTTTGGGTCGACCTTTTGCTGAAACTATAAGTTTGGATATTTGAACGAACACTCAAAATCATCATGTCTTGGCTATAGGAGTTTGGTTACGGTGGTTATAGCATGTTTCAAGTGAGTGGGCAGTAGCTAGGCAATATGTAAGGTCTTTATTTGTTTAGTTATTTGTGCTGAAGTATGTTAAGGTAAATAACACGGTTTTGTGGTTTATCTTAGCTTAACTGGTATAGTGAATTACACAACTTATCATTGGTTGAGGTGATCAAGTAAATTATTCAGCTTTTGTTGCAGAAGCTAAGTGCGGTTGTAAGCCATTTGATAATGAAAGTGTAACACCCTGCAATTATTTGACGTCAGTAAAATAATTTAAATTATTTTTGAAAATGATTTTTAATATATTGGTTATCAAATATTTGTATTAGTTATTATAATATATTTTTAATAAAAATTATATACATTTTACTTAAGTGGTCATTTATATTGTTATTATAATAAAGTTAAGTATGGGCTGGGGTTAATGTTTGTTGGGTCTTGTACATAAAATACCCAAGTAAAATATGGTTAGGGTTTTAATTTTTCTCCCTCACTAACAAAAATAAACTAAATACTCACATTTTCCCCACTCCCTCAAGAAGTTTCTTATTTCCTTCATGTTCCTCTTGCTCCCTTCTACCTTCATTCCCCTCCCTCACAAAACAAACCATCGCACGCCGGCCGCACCTGCCGCCCACCGCAGCCAACCTCCAGCTGCAACACCACGACGCCACGAACAGCCGGCTGGTCGCAGCAGCTGCAGTGGTCCTCCACACGCCTCTTCCTTACTTTTTCCCCACTTTTGTGAGCTACTCCTATTTTTCTTCTTCCTTGCTTCTTGTTTGTGATTCCTTGATTTGTGTAATTAATTTCATATTTCTTATTGAATTTGAGTAAAATGTATCGGTTTTGTTATGGGTAAGAATAGTAATGGTGAAATGAACATGCATAAACTAGAACTTATATTAGGGATGAAAGTAAAGTAGTATGTACTACTTTTGGTGTCTTGGTGGTGTTTTATGGTTAGCATAGATTAGTGAGCCTTTCTTCTTTCATTCTTCCTTGTAGTTTTATGTTGAAATGTCATCTTACTTTGTTAAATGAGTAGTTAAATTGATCTTGGATAGGTAAAGACTAAATACACTTTATTAGACCAAATAATGGTTTACAAGTATTATTAATAGCAAATCATGGGAACTTATAGATATTGAAGTTGATTAGAGTTGTTATGAGCAATATTTAGTTGACTTATCGTTATTGATATTACGAGTATTATCATGATCTTTAAAATAATGAGTCTTAGTTCTATTTATATCTTTGCTATATGTAAAATAATACTTGAGTAATGTAAGTCGTATCTATATTTCAATTTGGATTGTCACATCTTTAATTTATTCCAACATAATTCTCCTTATACTTTATTATTGAATTTATTCAGGTAGTTAGTTCGTCTAAATAGGCCTTTCAAGTTATGAACTAGAATAGCACATTGTTTTATACGTGAAGCTTAAGCATGCGTTGATGAGTGCTTGAATGAATTAATGTACTAAAACTTGTGGATGATTTAAAAGGTACTTTACATAGTATTAAGTAGCTCTTAATGATTAATAGACTTATACGACCTACTTTAAAATTGGTAGGTGCTCACTTCATAAGAGGTTATAAAACCCTGTATTGGGATTGTTTTCACTTTTGTAGAGTGCTAGCAGCTTCAGGTACGTACACGCAGTAGCTAACCCTTGCATGCATCTTGAATATGTTTTTATTGAGTAATAATATTATACTCCCTCCTATTCAGCTTAGGTGTCCCATTTACTTTTGAGACACTGTTCATTTATCACTCTTAAATTGCATTTTATTATTAATCTATAAGTTAAAACATAGTCATGTGGGATCTTATTTGATTCGTTTTGATGTAAAGATTATTAATATCAACTTTTTAAAATTTTTAATTATACATAACTCGATTTATTAAGGATTGAATAAGTGCATTGGATAGAGTGCATAAAGTAAATGGGACACTTAAGATGAATAGAAGGGAGTATGAGTTATGTTGACTATGATTTGCTAGAAACATCATTAAGTTGTTATTTCAAAAGTGCATTAGTATGTACTATGTGGAAATGGTAGAGAATGAGTTTTGATGTTGCAAGTGCAGATGTGAGACTATATGAGATGGAATGAGAATGATTCCCTTATTGATAAGTTGTGATTTATGTTTTATGAATGGAAACGAGTTCCTTATTGATGGAGCAGCAAAATTGGTTAGTTTTGATGGGAATGAGTCCCTTATTGATGGAGCAGCGTAATTGGTTAGTCGTGATGGGAATGAGTCCCTTATTGATGAGATATCAAGATGGTTATTTATTGTGACCCCACTGGATTGGTATCCCGGTGGTTTAGTTCCCGGAGGCATGGATTATCTTATATGGTCGATGTACGGGGTATTATCATACTTTGCCATTGGCCGACTTGGCCGTCACCGCTCTTGGCTGAGGTGTTGCCATGTGGGTCTTGCAAACCCCAATATGGTGGCCTATTGTCACATAAGAGAATATATGAAGTCAAAGAATAGAAGAAAGATGGTGAAGGCATTGAGAAGTACATTGAAATGAGAAGTAGTTAGAGTTCATACTTACATATTGAAATGTCTCCTTTATCTTATGATTCCTTATGTTGATATTGATTGTTAGTTATATACATAACATGTTGTTACAAGGCAACGATCATTTCGCCGTGATCTTTTGTTACAAGGCCGATGATGCCTCTTCTTTATTATTTTTATTGATTGTTTCTTTCTTATAGTACGTCCAACTTTAAGGTAGATGCTGCCGAAATTTCCGCACAATCATGTTTGGGAGTTTTTCTACTTCTTTAATTAAATCACTCCAACTTTCAAACTTTTATCTTTTCCTTTTCTTTCTTTATTTTATATTTTTAATTTTAATGTAACACTTAAATTTCCTCCGTTCCCTTGCAGTTTTGGTTTCGTATACAAGGTCGGGAATTCTAGGGTGTTACGGAAAGTAATTTGAGGGAGGTTATAAAGAGGAAGAGTTTGTTAATCATATTTGACGCTTAAGTCCATTTATTCTTTCTGTTTGGCACTTCTTTTGTCTTCTGTCAGGGTCCAGCTATTCTCTAGGGAAGATGTTAAATAGCTTCAAGAGAAGGATGAAGAAAAGTTGGATTGTTGAATTGCAAAAGATGTTACATAGGCAAAATGAAAGGAAAAAAAAAAGACTTTAAGGGTATATTATCCTTGTCGAGGTGTAAGTTTTAGTAGGCTTTTGTCTAGAGGAATTTAAGTTTAAGCCTCGCATAGGTAACTTGGTACACCTTGATAACCCTCATCAAAAGAAAAAGGGATAAATCTAGCTTTAAGTGAAGGCTACATGAAACAGATTTCTAGAAACAGCATTGTATGTGGTTACATTTGAGCAGGCAGATAAATCTCGTCAAGACAAGTGTTTATGATCCAACATAACATATCTTTTAACTTTATTAATATTTTCTCTAAAGCAATTCAACGTTTTATTTATTGCTAACTGTGATATCAATCATTGACCTTGATAAGTTGGAACGGCAAATGTACTACCCTTAATCTTATATATTACTTAAAATACACCAGTTTTCCATATTTGCAATCGTAATAAAATTGTTACGTGTAGGCAAAACTGAATCCGCAGCCAGGGACAAGTCAAGATAGACAAAGAAAAGGAACAATTACCAATGCAGATTTGTCGGACAAGACTGAATCAGCAACATCTTTAGCGGTCCAAGTACTTGTATCTTTGGATTTCAAGAACTCCGGATTCGGAGGGCCTATCTGAATAAATATATCAGGTCAACTAGCATGTCAAATGTCATCATAAGCTAGATATATATATATATAAGGAGAGACAAGGTTTATGATAATCACCGTAACAGAAATGATGAGGTTGTTGATAAAGTCAACACGCTCAGAGACTATACGCAGTCGTGCATTAGCTTCAGCAAATCACATCAATGTTTGAAAAGGTCAATTTAGAAGTGTGCAAAATGCAAAAGGGCTCAAAACCAGAAACTCGTGATTCATAGATACATATATCGCATTTAAACAATTTATGAACGAAGAATTGATACTTTAGTGTGACTGGTTATCTGCGAATGTTAAGTGAACCATTCTATCAGAAGAGATGGGGGGAGGAAATAAAAGTGAATTTTGACTTACGAGAAAGCGGGGCAGCTGATGAATATCTTTCTGGCTTTCTGGATTCCACCCTTAAAATAGACGAAAAGAGTCAGGTCCCTACATTTAAGGACAAAACGAAGTGATTCGCAATAGAAGTAATTCATTAAAAAGTTTGAAGCCATTGTGAACGATGAATGTCATATGAAGCAATGCCAGCCATAGCTTCTCAAATTCAAATTAGAAAACATAAAACTACTTAATTATTCCTCTTATCCCTTTAAGTTTGCTACATTTCATAAATTTATTTATTATATTTTTGGTCAACAAGTAGCAAACATGGACAAAAGAGTGAAAGCTAGAAGAATAATACCCTCACTTTCCGTATCAATTTTTTACTCTTACTTAATACTTTATACAGTTATACAACCATGTGCTATTTTAAGGACTGCAAATTGTGTTTGGACTTATTCCCATCATCTATTTGCTTGATGCAAACCAGCAAATCTTAAGGATTTACAGAGGTTGATATTAATTCAGAGTAAGGACCACAAAGAATAGGATAAATAAGAGCAGGTCTAAGTAAAAATAAGCCATGCAAAATACGAACTTTTTTTTGAGTGATGGAAAAATACGATTTTATGTAAAAACTTTATTTTTATGAGCGTTCAACCAACATTTGAACGCAAGATGATAGGTTTGTTGTTCCTCTTCATCAACATAGATCTCAACATAAGTTGTTAATGATAGTTGTTAATTCAAGCTTTGGAAAACACCAAGAGGGTCATGGGCTCACAGCTGACCAAAAAGAGAAGGATAAAGGTAGTCAGAAGAGATAAAACCAAATAACAACAGATACTACAAAAAATTCTCATTGAGTTAAAGCAATATCCATATTGAAAAGACACTATGAAGCCAACTAGCTATTTATCTATCACCAAACAAGAAATCATGAAGCATGTAAAAGAACCTCCAGAAAACAATTCTGTAGATTTAGATCGAAAACGAAGGAGAGCTGATTATCCTTAGCTAAGATTCAAAATAACACACCGAATCGCGAATCGTGTGACATTGTTTGGGACCAAAGCCATGGAAATATTGCATATAATATAACAGCTAATTCACGCATTTGAATACATGTTATCTGATTCTAGCACTCAATAGTCATATCAATTACCAAGTATGTGCAAGTAAAGAAACATACATATGTGCACAATCTTTTCTCCAAACCAAAGCAAATCATTACAATTCAAGTAACACAATCATTGTCATTAGGCAATAAAAAGCTTACCATTTAAAGCTACGCTTTCTAGAGGGAAGCTCCAAGGGATATGAGTAAGTATAAGCATTTATATCATCAACAAAATCAATCATTTTCACTTCCTCAGCACCATGTCCTGCAATATTAGCTGCATCATTTTAAACATGGGTTGATAACTAAATTTTTGGGTCTATAAAGAAAAACTAAATTAAGACAAAAGTACGCCCTGGGTGGGCGGACACTTTGCCCACTGAGACCACCCCTATTCTAAATAAACAATTGAAAGAAATAAATAACTTAAAATAAGATACACAGACACGAGTTTTGAACAGAATTAGCTTACCAGAGGCAGAGGTAGGGAAAATTAGGGTGAGAGAATTAGATAAGCCAAAGACCAAGAAATCCCTCTTACAAAGCCCAAACTCTGAGAAAGGTTTTGAAGAAAATGCAAATACTTTGCCTTTTGATTTGCATTTCGTATGGAAAACAGGTGAACTTATCTGATATCTGGAATTCAATACCAAGATTACCATAAAAGTACAAACATTACTTCAAAATTCAAAGAGAGATTACCTGAAGAATTGGAAGTTAGGGGATGAATGGGACGGAGAGTTGAAAATGGGTGGAGTTGAAGGAAGAAACATGGTAGCCATTGATGCTGCTGCTTTAGTCTCTAACTCTCTGTGTTATTCTCCCACGTTCAACGGAGGAAGATAGAGTTAAAGACCAGGACTCACATTGATGGGATCAGATTATCCTTTGATGTCTTTTCCCTTTTCTCTTTCTGTATTTTCTTACCTTTTTAATTTTCTATTTAAAAATAAAATAATGATATATGCACTTCAAAAAATTTTTTAAGAAATTATCTAATTCTTATATCACTTTCTGAAAAGAAAAACTACCTAATTTTTTTTTATAAAAAAAAAACAATATTTTTTAAATATCATTACTCTTTTCTTTGGTCGCCACTTTTTTTTAATGACATTACAAAAATGTCTACGAACCCGTTTTTTCGAATAATTTGCCTAAATGGATTTGAAACATAAAAAATTTCCTACTATAGTGCTCACTTAAAAATATTTTTCAAATTGGTGTTTATGTGACTAAGCTATTTTAATTTTGCTTTGGAGTTTTCAAAGCTTATTGTAAACCAAAAGACTAGTAGGTTTAAGTAGAATTAATAAAAAAATAATAAAATTTTCAAGTCCTAGCTAAAATTTATTTTCTAAAATAGTTTTAATAGAGGAAAGATTTTTAACCAATTTATACTAATTTAATTTGCAAACTTCAAACATAAAATTAAATCGACAAATTGGTTTATACATCATATAGCATATGATACATAGAATCAATTATGATACAATAATATAGATATAAATCACAACAACTCACAATAGTGATTAACTCAATATAATCTATATTAATGGAGTGAAATTCTCAAAATGTGCGACTTCGCCTATGCCCACAAACACGAAACATGCGACTTAACTTAGGCTAAGTCGCAAAAAATGTGCAACTCGACATAGGCCAAGTCACATGCTTTGTGCGACTTGGCATAGGTCTAATCACACGTTTTATGTGACTTGGACAAGCCCAGTATCTTACACAAGGCAAGGTCCAGGTTAGAGTTTTTTTTGTTTTTTTAAAAGAGGCGGACAAACCATACCCGTATCTCTCAAGGAATGAGAGAAAAAAAATGCGTACAGTAAAGAAAACCCTAAACAGATACTTGCACCCTGTAGAAGGGTAAAACCCCAAATCTTCTACTCTAGATGTAGATACTCTACCTAATGAGCCATAATCCTTTTTTATATAAATCTCTTAATTCATTATATCAAATAATTTCAAATATAAAAAACCATATATATATATATATATATATATATATATATATATATATATATATATATATATATATATATATATATATATATATATATATATATATATATATATATATATATATATACATATATATATATACATATATATATATATGTATATATATATATACATATATATATATATATATACATATATATATATATACATATATATATATACATATATATATATATATATATATATATATATATATATATATATATATATATATATATACATATATATATATACATATATATATATATATATATATGTATATATATATATATATATATATATATAT
>NC_080061.1:18621359-18646359 GCF_026212465.1 Amaranthus tricolor
TTCATATTTAAATGTGAATATCCAGTTTACTTTAACCCGGACTTTTACATTATGTGAATGGTATAGTTATTACTGCTAGTGATGATGCACCTAGAAAAGTTCATCACCAAATTACCAACTCAATTCTCCTTGAAAGATCTTGGTGTTCTATCCTACTTCTTAGGTATATATTGAGGTTCAGCATACTCCTAAAGGATTAATTCTCAATCAATACTAGTACATTCTTGACATTCTCATCAAAAGTAAAATGGTAGATGCTAAGTCTATAGCCACACCGCTCGCAGTTGACCCACCACTTACCAAAGCAGGTGCTCCTTACTCCTATCCAACTGAATATCATGCTCTAATAGGTAGTTTACAATACCTTGGCTTAACATATCCAAACGTGGCTTTTTCTGTAAACAAATTAGCCCGATATATGCAATCTCCCACTGAAGATCACTGGAATGCATTGATGCGCCTTCTTTGATATCTTGTTGGCACCATCAACTTCGGTTTGGTCCTTCGCAATTCGTCGCCACTGTGTCTTCATACTTTTTCTTATGCGGATTGGGCTAGGAACAGAGATGACTACATTTCCACTTTGTCTATATTGTGTACCATCTTGGTTCCAATCCTATATCATGGTCCTCTAGTATGCAACGCAATAGAGCTCGGTCTTCAACTAAAGCAGAATATCGGGCCGTAACTTCCACCACAGCTGAAATTCTTTGGTTACAAAATTTATTCTCTGAATTAACTCTCAAGTTGTACTCCAAACTAGTGATTTATAGTGATAATTTGGGAGCTCCTTATGTCAGTGCTAATCCTGCTTTGCATTCCAAGATGAAACACTTGGGCCTTGATTATCATTTTGTTCATGAAAGTGTCCAAGCTGGTTCCTCCCGTGTTTTCTTCATCTCCACACATGATCAAGTTGCTGATTACTCATAAAGCCTCTTCTTCGACAAACGTTTTAGAAATTTGTTAGCAAAATTGACCTTCTTATACTACCAAGCCCATTTTGAGGGGGGATGTTAAACCAACTTGAATAAATGTTGCTCTTGCTTTTTTTTAAATAGTTTGTTTCTTGTTTTCTTAAGAGTTTGTTAGGGTGTTATAACAAACTTCTTCTTGCTCTTGTATATATTAGCTTACTTCACGTGAATAAAGTTTCAAGTATTCCGTTGTAGTTTGTCTGTCTCTCACAACTAATGGCATTAAAATTGAGATTATTAATGATTAATTAAAGCAAAATTTCACATGGTAACATCGAACTTTCATGAAACGCTAGTGGTAGCACTTTTGTGAGATTTTTCCACATGGTAGCATCCAGTTTATGCAATATCTAATTGCCGTAGCATTTTTCGTTAAATTCTTGTCAATTTCCGTTTAAATCACCCTTTTGACGTTTCTACCCTTATTAAATGTCGGTTGTTATCTTTATAATTTGTCCTAAACCATTTTTATGCTCTCAAATACGCTCTCGAAATGTTGTAACAATTTTGTTTTCATAACGTTTGATTCACCTTTAGTCATTTTGAATGAAAACAAAATTGTTACAACATTTGAGAGCGTTGATGAATTAAATGTCAAATTGGTGAATTAAGCTTCTGAGAGCATAAAAAATGGTTTAAGACAAATTATAAAGATAATAACCAATAGTTAATAACGGTGAAAACGTTAAAATGGTATATTATAAGGAAATTGTCAAATTGATAACTAGATGATACCAAGAAAAATACTGTATAAAAATACTGGTGTTTCATGAAATTTCAGTTAATTAAAAATTGAAATTATCTTATAAAAATAAATCAAATTTTAAATTATTTTGGGTAATTTTCTAAATATTTTTTGACATTTTTTTTTTCAATTCTATACGGCTATACCAGTTAACTCGCCTTTTTCTCTTCTGTGACGGGAAAACGAAACCCTAGCTATACGGAAAACCGGAAAAGTCTCTGATTAGTATATAAATTCGTTGAATCAGATCAGGGAAAGAGTTGGAAAAAACTTATGCTCTAATATGTTACCTACGATGTTGATTTATGAGGAGTGAAATGTTGTGTAAGGTACGTTGATAAAATGGCTTTTAATTTTGTGAAATTTTTTTCTTGTCATTTTTTTGCATGCTGTTTTAATTTACGTCGAATTTTTTTCTATGAATTTATTTATTTATTTATGAGATTTAAAAGGTAGTGCGTGTTTATTGAATTTGAAATGTTTTGAGATTATTTACCTTTGATTTTGTTAGGATTGTGTTTTTAATTGAGGTATTTTTTTGGTGTCAGATCTGTTCTTTTGTTACAGATGTGAATGGTAAGCATGTAGGTTGGGGAACTAGGGTTATCTTTAGTTGATTGACTTCACGTTAATGGAAGATACAGAAGATAAGTGCTATTGTACTGAAAATGATGAGAAATGTACCTCATTGGATTTGCAAAGCGTAAATGAGCATAAAATTTTGATCTCGAGACTTTTGGCTGTTAATAAGCGCAGTTCTGGTAGTCGTAGTGATAGGAGAAGTTGCAGTACTTTGCAAAGAAAATTTAATACTGATGATCAAAACGAGTAGGAAGAAGAGTAAAAAGGATGTTTTGTTGAGTAGTTTTTCAACGAGAGGGAAGAGGAGTGATGGTGAAGTATGTAAGGGTCGGTTGAATTCAGTTTCAAATGAATTGGGGAAGGTAGAGTTACTGGAGGATGTGAGATTGGATGGTACTGGTGGTTGTTTAGGTGGAATTTCTCTCGCTTTGAACGGTAATGTTAATGTGCTTAAGCGTCCTCGAGATTTGGTCAGGAGAAAGAAGGCTGAGATTGATCTTTCGTTGAAGCAGGAAGGAACATTGAGTGGTAAAGTAAGTCTGGTAAATGGAGGCAAACTGAATGCCAATGTAGGTGGTAGCTTAGTGAGAAATGACATTAGTAGCAGAAAATTGGATGACAATGGTAAATATGAGATTACTTCAAATGGTGGTGTTATAGCAAATGGGAAAAGAAGAAAGCATTCTCATGATCATAAAAGAAGTAACACTGATATTTCAGACTTGCATCGGCATTTGAAGAGAGATGGTTCTCATTCTTCTCTACATAATGGTGATTCAGTGGCAAAAAAAGCTCGAAGTAACGTTCTGAAAAAAAAAGAAACGAGAACCAAAAGTCCTGTGTTGCCTGTTAAAGCTAAGCAGTCGTTGTATGAGTCGAGTAGGATTTGTGATGATTTCCAGGATGATGACGAGAATCTCGAGGAAAATGCAGCGAGGATGCTTTCTTCTCGCTTTGATCCAAGCTGCACGGGTTTTTCTTCTGTAGGCAGGAACTCTAAGTTGCAATCTCCAAATGAGCTGTCAGCGTTGATCTCTTCTGATAGGATTTTGGTCCCTGAACATCCGAGTTCTATAGAAGAGTCCATTATTGCTTTCAGTGATTCTGAAGCAAGAGCTCTACTAGCAAGGGATCAGCAGAAAATCAAAGGGCTTTCAAGAAATCAACCGCAATTTCATGAGGTTGTATCAGGGGGATTTGATTCTTTTTGGGTATTGAACCGAAGGATCAAGGTTTTCTGGCCATTAGACCAGAGATGGTATTTTGGTCATGTCATTGACTATGATGCAAAGAAGAAACTTCATCATATCAAATATGATGATCGTGATGAAGAATGGATTGACCTTCAAAATGAGATGTTCAAGCTTTTATTGTTACCTAGTGAGGTTCCTGGAAAGGATCGGAAGAAAAAGTCAAAAGCTCATTTAAGAAAGTCGAAATATGATGAAGCTGCTGAAATGGAGGAGATAAATGGGAGCTGTATGGAGTCTGAGCCTATTAGTTTATGGTTGGCACGGTCTAACCATCGCAAATCACCACATTCCGGAGCAAAGAAGAAAAAGAGAACACTGGATAAATCTCAATCATCTTCCTTTTCTGGAGTGAAAATTGAGCCAGCGGAAACCTCAGTAGCAGGTCCTTCTGGGCGCAATGTTGATGACTCTGGTGTTTCTGCCTTGCCTAATATATCTGGTAAGGAGAGGAAGCTGATCACAGACAACTTTCTTTCTAATAACGATAGAGCTCTAATAGTTTATTTTAGGAGGCGTTTTCACAGGAGAAAAGAACCACCATCAAGTGTTTTTGAAGGGAACTTGTGCCAAGTGTCAGAAAAGCAGGATGCATGGGGAAATGAACGCTACTCTTTTGATTCCATAGCCCTTGCAAATGACAGGTTATTCTGGATTGGTGAATGTGATAACCCTGCCAAAAAATTGAGTAATAATGAGGTCATTTGGGAGGTTGACTCTTCTGGGTGTTTGAAACTGGTTATTCCAGTCATAAGTTTGAATGTGTTTAAGTTTGATTGGAGCTTCCAATTTCCTGTTGTTAATAGCATTATAGTTGGCTGGCCACAACACATGTTCATGCTGCAACATGGTACTTTGATCTCCGCATGGCCTACCGTTCATCTGGAGATACTGTTTGTTGACAATGTCACTGGTTTGCGGTTTCTGTTGTTTGAAGGATGCATGAAGCAGATAGTCTCTTTTGTTTTCTTGGTTCTGGCTGTATTCTGTCAGTCTCAGCATAAAGAACTGCATGATGATCAGCAGCTACCCGTGACCTCGATCAGGTTTCGGTTTTCTGGCTTACATTGTCTTGCAAAGCAGCTTGAATTCACATTTTATAACTTTTCGGAGGTGAAAGATTCCACGTGGTTATACCTAGACAGAAAGCTGATGAAGCGCTGCATGCTCATTAAGCAACTGCCACCATCTGATTGCACTTCTGACAACATTAAGGCTCTTCAAACTGGTTGTAATCTGTTTACACTGAGCAATAGTAGCTGGAAGCCCTCTTCATTAATTGTAAGGATACTTTTGATACTTCCTCCTGTTTAATATATACTCTCCATTTCAATTGATATGTTATTTATTCTGACTAGTTCTTTTTCAGTATTTGAATATTTTTTACTTTTTTATACCACGTTGTTACTTTTTTTGGGGGTGGTGGTGGTTGTGAAAGGCTGGGGTGGGGAATAAAATAAATCGCGGATGTTGTTGCGATGTGAATTGTTAACTTGAAAATATCCATTTTATCATTGCAATTCAAGTTTTCTAGAGCACATATTTCTATAAATTAAAGCTTATAATAGACCTTTTAGAACCTAAAACATTTTTAAAAAGACTATAATGGCTAATTAGCAATCTGGTACACCATGATTTTTAATCACAAGTTATGTAATGGGGTTTCGCATAATGTTAAGCTAAAACGCTATTATAAAACGCCCATTTTGTAAAAAAATAATCGTATTTTTATTCCATGGTGTGGGGCGCAGTTGAGGGTGGGGACTGAGCAACAAAATCAGAGAAATGGTCTTGCTGTTGTAAAAGGGTTAATGTTTTCTAATATCACAACTACTCATGTCATCCTGAGCCTTTTTTGTGGTGCTCAACAATGGCTGCTGTGAACCCTTTCTTTGTTCTATTTGTATTAGAAATTCTTTAAATTAAAATATGTGCATATGTATTTAGAGAAACATATTTACTAGATTAGGATGTCCTCCTAGAATATGTGGTCCACCTTTGAAAGTCATCTAACGAAACATGAGTTGTGAAGGACATTTATGCTGTTTCAGAAGGTACTTAATAATCTGAAAGTGGGTATTACATTTACATACACCATGGGATTTAGAGGCGTCCATTGTATGTTTGGTTTAGGTCATTTTCGGATTTTTTAGGATCTAAATTCAATTTTTTGTGCAAGTGATTTTCGGTTAGGTTGGATCATGTTTGAATTTTGGTCAAATTTGAGCAGTTTTGTATTGGGGAACATAGTGCAAAAATGCATTAACAGTTACGATTGTGGTAATGACACGATGATGCGGCTGTCACACCACCAAATATCAGCCAAAAATATGAGACATCCTTGGACCGACCTAAAATTCGGTTTTTCTTTACCCCTTAACAACACGGTAATATAGGTTTTATAAATATGTAATCCTTTACAACATAGCCGATATGATATGATGGGACTTTATTTTTACCATGTTGGGGATAGTCCATATGTACGCCATTTTGAAGCGCAAAATGTGTAAATGTTGCCTAGTAACACAAAATATTGTATTTAGACAATCAAGTTTAAAAGAAATTTGAAACAAGTATCTTATACAAAGAATGTTGATTTATTTCAACTACACGTACCCACTATTGGAATAAATTTTGTTTCCTAAGTTGAAACACCAAATTAATGTTTCTCGTTTTCCATTAGTTTCTCGTATTGGATTGAATTTCGTGTAACATTTGATGTAGATAGTAGCTTGAGAGAGGAAAGAAGGCTAAATTAAAATGGAAGTGTAAAGTAGAAGTTTACAGAAGGACTTTTACAATTTAAAAAGTCTACTTGTTTTTGTTTTGTAGTATTATGATGGGTTGTTTAGGGCAAGGTTCCAGTCCTGGTAACAACTCTTGTTTTTTGGAAGTAGTTTTCTCTGAATTAACTAGAGTTGCGGGTGTTGGGTCATTCAATTCAATATGTACTTCTGTTTTGTACTTTTGGCCTATTGTTATTTAGTAAAGTTAATGACCTTTTGCAAAACCATTGCCAATAAACAATAACCTCTTTTTCTTCGCCTTGAAATTTTCAAAATGAATGATAGCCACATCCCTGGAGCCGTAGTTTTACTGCCCTCTCCTTTCTTCATATCATTTTTCATCAAATCATGGACTCATTAAAATTTGGTTTTGTTTTTTAATTTTGAGCTGCTGTATTAATCATTTCGTATCAGTTTATTGAGAAGAAACAAAAAGAAATCTACTAATCATCAAAGAAGTGAACTGCATTGATGATGAATTTCCAACATATTAATATAGTCGATTGCTGGTCTTTGCAGCTTGTCGATGGTCTTTTCTGTCTACTAATTTGCAGTTTTTATCAAGTACTCCATATAATGTTTCTATATGATGTTTCCATAAAAAATGTTCACGGGAATTAAGAATAGTTGAATCTTTTAGATAGTAAATATATTTTGTTGAATAATAAAGTTAATGGAGAAAAGTAGGGACCATAAGCATTAAAAAATAAATAAAATATAGTAAGTGGAAAATATATGGGAACCACAAACATTAAAATATGTTAAAATAAAGTTAGTGGAAAATATGGATACTATAAGCATTAAAAAATTAAATTTAGGCCTTTAGGGTGATTACTCATTATGTCCAAAAATGATAGAAGTAGACAATTATTTAGGGGAATAAAAAAGGAACTGCCTAAAATGAAAAATGGGAGCATCAAAAAGAACAAAGGGAGTTAGCTTATTTATGACAAGCTTACCTGTTTAACTTTTTTTCGCAATTACTGCTATGTGCTCCTTCTAAGCAGGAGTCACTCTACTAGCATTTGTCAATATATTTATTGCTATATATGATATACCCTTCCTCCTTACTATCACCTACATTCTTTCTTAGTTTGCACTTGATGCTGCTAATTGAACAGAATAATCCTTCGCCAAGCTTTAGGGAGCAAGATCCTGTATGTTTTATGGATCATCCGGATTATAAAGCTACTATGTCATCTTCACTTCCTGTGGGGTGCAGTTCACCTGTTGTGCTTCCTGTGGAGAAAGGGAAAGCTCGGCTAACTGAAGGTGACAGTCATTTATCAGCACAGCCTTTAGATTCTGATAACCTTTTTAAAGTCAATGACAATAGAAAATGTGGTCATCTGAAGGGTTTAACCATTGAGATGCAGTCATATGTTCCTATTGAAAGGGTTACCAGACACATTATTGATTCGGAATTGAATGACTATGATGGAGTGTACAAGCCAAGCTCTGCTGCTTCTCAAAGTACGTGGGGTAGGACTGGAGTTGGCAATTCTCACTCTTCAGCCTCTGCAACTCTCTCTCCAGGTTGGGTTGATGGGCAACAAGGCTTTCTTCACAGTGGCTTTGGCGATGGACCTAAGAAGCCAAGAACTCCAGTTTCATATTCTCTTCTTTATGTAAGAGAAGACTATAGCCCTAAGAACAAGTTCTACCAATCAAAAAGTTTTTCTCGTAAACGCATCAGAAGAGCTAATGAGAAGAATACATCCGACATTATGGGACCTTCTCAAAGAAATTTGGAATTGCTGTCTTGTGAAGGAAACCTTTTGGTTAATGTAGGGGATCGAGGGTGGCGAGAATGTGGGGCAAAGGTTGTACTAGAGCTTTTTGACAGCAATGAATGGAGGCTTGCGATAAAGATTTCCGGGGGCATCAGGTATTCTTACAAAGCGTATCAGTTTGTGCAATCTGGAACAACAAACCGGTATACTCATGCTATGATGTGGAAAGGTGGAAAAGATTGGATTCTAGAGTTTCCAGATCGCTCTCAGTGGACAGTGTTTAAGGAGATGCATGAAGAATGTTATAACAGGAATTTTCGTGCTGCATTAGTGAAAAATATTCCCATTCCCGGTGTTCGCGAGGTTGTAGAAAGTGACGACAATATTCCTGAAGTACCATATGAAAGGCCTCTAAGATACTATCAGCAGATGGAAAATGATGTTGACATTGCTATGGATCCTTCCCGTGTCTTGTATGACATGGACAGTGATGATGAGCGGTGTATCATAAAACACAGTGGCGCAAATTTTAAAGAAGGGAGCTTTGGGGATGTGTCTGATGAAATGTTTGAGAAGACAATTGACGTGCTTGAGAAATTTGCTTATGCTAAACAATGTGATCATTTCACTTTGGATGAATTAGTGGAAGCCTTGGCTAAGGTTGCACCATTGGAAGCAATTCAAGTCATTTATGAGCACTGGAGGGAGAAACGACACAGGAAGGGAATACCTTTAGTCCGGCATCTACAGGTATCTTCCACTTGGCTTTTTTTTTTTTTTTTTTTTTTTTTTTTTTTTTTTTTTCCCAGCTAACTGGCCTCTTTATTTACTTGCACGTATAATTAGTAAAAGCTGAGTTTTGTAAGGTTGACCGTTGACCTAATAATTCCAGTTGCCTTTTATTTATTTTTCATATCCGTGTTCTTGGTCATGATTAGACCTGGGAAAACGGTCGGTCGGTCGGGTTTTGGGTCGGATCAATTTCGGTCGGGTCATTTTCGGGTCGGGTCAGTTTCGGGTCGGGTCAGTTTCAGGTCGGATCACTCTGGGTTTCGGGTAGGTTCGGATTGACCCAACGGGTTACCATAAAACATTAGAATATCCAATCGACTAATTCAACATAAAAAAAAATCATTAAAATGTCTAAAAAAAATCATTAGAGAAATTATATGTACGATTTTCAAAAAATAGTTGGTATGTCAGGTTCATTTAAGTGCAAGAAAAATAGGGGAATTAATACTTATTTTGAAAGACTTGTAAGATACGCGCTTTATAAAAGTTATTTTGTTTATTATAATTGTAACGTTAGATAAAAATGACGTTAAAATTATCTTCACAATTTTCATGTTGGAAAGATATACAACTAACTAAGTACTTATTTCGTCTTATAAGATACGCGTTTTATAATTTAGGGTAGCGACATTCGTTTTTTGAAAAGCTCATTCAAACGTGCGAAACGTTCGTATAAATTATATTGATTTGCTTACTGAAATGTAGAAGAATTAAAAACTCATTTGACTGATTTAACAAGATACATGTATTCAATTAAGATGATTATAACGTCCTGTTTTTAAAGAAAAATAATTACGATGGCTAAAAAGACGTTAAATACGTGTTTTTTGAGATCTATTGATGAGTTTTAGGGTTCAAGTGATATACTCAATATGTTGAGATACTTTAAAAACTAAAATTTTATTTGAAATGAATTCTAACATTGAAATTACTCTAAAAATTGATATTAAATCTGTCAAAACGGGTCGGTTTCCGGTCGGGTCATTTTCGGTCGGGTAATTATCAGGTCGGTCATGTTTCGGATTAAGTCGCTTTCGGGTCGGTCGGGTTCGGGTTTTGTCGGGTCGGGTCCGGGTTCATTTTCGGGTCGGATCAAATTTTCCCAGGTCTAGTCATGATGATATATGGGTGCGTCAACTTTGTTGAACTATGCAGAGTAATATCTGTTGATTATTACCTCATGTGTCGTGTTTATATGTCCGCAAAATAATGAGCTTTTGACTTGGGGGTATTGATGGCTGTGTGCTGCAATAATTTGCGACCTTGTGCTCTTTTTTATAGGTTTTTGGCCAAGAATAGGAGTTTTAAGAAAGCAGGTTTGACATAAAATAGCTAATGTTTTGAGTTCCTTAACTAAAGAAATGCTGGAATCCATCTAACATAGAAAACAAATGGAGTGCTGATTTTTCTTGATAGTCTCTTGAAGATTAAAGCAGCTATCATTTCCATTTTTACTCGCTAACCTGCAAGATTTTGGTTTACTTAGTATTGTTGTTTTTGAACATGAAATTCTGCCTTTTATCTAGAAAAAGAAATTAAGCTGCATATGATTGTACGCAGTACTTGTGAGGAGCATCTTGGATGAGGATTAGGGCTCTAGATAGTGCAGGAATGAATGATGCAATGATGTGAAAATCTAATCTCAAATGTATGTGTAGTATTAGGGCTCTGGTCATTGTTCTGTGATTCTGTCTGATGGAACCTTCTGCATATATGGATTTAGGAAAATGTTTGAGCAGTAGCGGTGTTTGACTGTTATAAGCTGTCTTTGAAATCATAAAATCACATCTCAATGACAAATTTTTGGTGAAGGGCTGAAAAGAGAGCAATAATCAGATGCCTCAATCTTTGTTCTTAGTAATGTTATATATCTAGATTGCTTACTTTGCAGTGCTTGACAGTTAAACTGTAGATTAATATATATCCTGCTTCGAACAATGATTAAAGTTGCTTTTCTTTCAAGCAGCCTCCCCTCTGGGAAAGATATAAGCAGCAAGTAAAAGAATGGGAGACGGTGATGGCAAAGAGCAACATGCTCCTTTCCGGTGGATGCCAGGATAAGCCCTTAAAAATTGAAAAACCTCCGATGTTTGCATTCTGTTTGAAACCGCGAGGAATGGATATGTCAAATAGAGGGTCAAAACAGAGGTCACAAAAGAAACTTCCAGTTGGTGCACTGAGCAATGGAGATGCAGATACTTTCCATTCTCTAGGTATCACTAACCTGTTTTCTTTTTGTTGATTAAATTAGATTTTCAATTTTGGCTTTGAAACTGATCTGTTTTCTATTTATTAATTAGATTAGATTTTCAATATTGGCTTTGAAACTGATGTATTTCATTTTAAAAATTCCAGTTGGACGAAGATTAAACAGGTTTGCATTAGCAGATGACAGATTTAGCTATGCTGCCTATAATCAAGGGATGTCTGATTCCTCTCTGGTCCTTAAGGCCTCAACTAGGTTGTTCTCTCTCAGGGATTCCGGTTCTGTGGGGTACCTTTCTTTGATTAGTGATGGCTACGAGAGGAATGACTACCCGAAACTTTATAAAAATAAGCCGAAAAAGTTCTTCATACCATCCAATGGTCATTCACCTATTGTTTCATACAATCGGAGACCTTTAGGCAAACGAGGTTCAGTTCATTTATGGAGTTCCCCCGAGTGGCCCAGTCTGCATAATCAGCGAGATGAGTTTCAAAGACACAAGTTTGAGCAGCTGGATCCTTCTGAAGTTGATGAGTTTAGGTTGCGTGATGCATCTAGTGCTGCTCGACATGCTGCCATTATTGCCAAAATGAAGAGAGAGAATTCCCAACGAATGCTATGTAGAGCAGATCTGGCATTGCACAAGGCAGTGTCTGCTATCATGACTGCGGAGGCAGTTAAAAGTTCATACAGGGAACCCAATAGTGAGTGATCTTTGATTGAGTGGGTGAAACCTTTTTGATTTGTAGGGCTCTCCTTTAACATGGGATTTTTACGCCAAACTGGCGACAGTGGAGAAAATCTGGTTTATTATCCTGAAGACTGGAATTTGTAGATACAGAAGTCCTCTAACGTGCTATGAGCTGACTCATAGGAGTGTGAACCTTTTTCTTTACCTGAGTGACGCCAGGCCTTTCAGCTCTCTAGACTATAGTTGAAGCAGTATCAACGGGTGGTTTGCTATTAGTTTTGACTGAATACTCTGAAAACACTTCTGTTCGTGCAGGTAATGGGTGCATAAAAATTTTGTTGCCATTGTACATAAAATCCTCTTTTCTACAACTTTTTTTTAACGTTAACATTATGTTTGGATAGAGAAAAGCAAGGGGAAGGAATTGAAAGGATGAAGGATGCATTGTTTGGATGACAAAAATGGAGGGTAAAGGTTTGGAAGGGAGGGGTTTGAAGGAAAAATATGGACAAACTTTGTTAAGAATACAATCTCTCCTAGAGTGGAAAGATTTGAAGGGAAACCAATCATTTTCTTTTCTCTTCTCTTCCCTTCCCTTCAAAACAAACAAGAAGCACTCTCCCTCCTTAAACCGCCCTGTTTCTTTTACTTCTTTCCTTTCCCTTTTCTTTTCTCTTCTAATTTGCTATCCAAATATAGTGTAAATGAGTGTGCTAAATGATAGTATACACCCCTTGAGATGTTAACCTCTGGCTGGAATTCAAGCCGTTGTCTAACTATTAGTAAATATATATATATATATATATATATATATATATATATATATATATATATATATATATATATATATATATATATATATTCAATAGGTAGAGAATTGTAAGTAAATGATACAAAATTAAATTAAATTTATGAATGGCCTTTCATCCTTTGCTTCTCTTTTCAACACCTTCATTTTGTAGGTTTCAATGTCGATTTCTCTACTTTTAATTTTCCCTTTCATAATAAATAAGTGAACTTTTCATTTGAAATCTTGAGTTGCATTTCTTTGACTGTTGGTGTGTGTGCTTTTTTGCGAGTGCGCGAATGAGCCTGACAAATTAACATTGCTGCTTGTGATTCTGTTTAAAGTTACGTCTATAGGTAGAAGCTAATGTAATTTGTTTGCGTTTATTGTACTTAAGGTTAAAGGTCTTACAATGAACAATCTATTTTGGGGTTTTGTTTGGTATTCATAAACAGGCGACCGTTAATAGTGATACTAAACAGGCTCCTCAAAAGTTAACCTTATCTTTCTGTTGATAATGATATTCTGGATGATATTTAAAAACCATTGGCATTGCATTTTCAATCGTGTATGTTTTAAGATGTGTTTACTGTTCATCGGATGAAGAAAGTTGACAGCTCTGATACATTTGTTGTGCCATCAACTTGGCTTTTCAGGACGCTGAATTTAGTGTTCGAATTAATTTAGCCCATTAAGTTTCCTACTTTTTGCTATACTAAAAATAGCGCCAGTTGGATATTGTCACGTTGATCCACCATTCTTGAATTGAAAAAAATAAATAATGGTTTGTTCTATTACCAAGCCATTTCAAACGAATTGTTAATTAAAAAAGCAAATTCGGTTTGAGACTTTTGTTCTTGTTTTTTTTTTATTGTTATATTAGATGGTGTCCGTGCAGGCACAACTTTATTAAATTTAATGATATATTTGTATTATTTAAGAAATCAAAATTTTAAGAAATAAATTTTACATTATAGTTATATCTCATTTCAGTTTAAATGGTTGTATACATTATATATATTGTTTGATTTGTATCATATTTTGCATTGTGAGCGTAGATAATTGTGAAAATTTAGTTATAGATTTAACATAAATATTTATGTAAATTTTATAAAAGTTAAAAAAAATAATTCATTTGTCATGAAAAATTTAGGTAACTTGCATAAAGAGAGTCACAACCTAAATTATACTCCTATTAGACTTATGCATTGAATTTGAGTAACCAATTTCAATAGTATAAACAAAAAAAATCCTCAATCCTCATAAAAGTATATTATCTTTTAACCAACTTAAAATATGCAATACACTTAAATAATACTCATTTAATAAATAAAATTAATAAGATTTTATAAATAATTGAAAAAATCAAAATAAAATATATGGTTTTTTTAATACATTAAATAATACTCATGACTTAAAAAGTATAAATCAATCAATATGGATGATAATACTTAGAAAGTAATAAAGAGATATAAATTTTAGACATAAAACTATTATATATTTGAGGGGAAAATTTTTGTTGAGGTTGTGACACGTAAGCAATATTAAATGGTAATGATGTTGGCGTGTTTTGCTTTAGTAACATTACAAAAAAAAGACACAATTCCGACCACTCAAAAAACTCGAAAATTAGTCGGTATAGAGCTATACCGATTGATTTCCGACTATTTTGGGATAGTCGGTTTAGAATGGTCGGAATTTCATTTTAGTAGGAAAACAGTCGGAATTTCTGGTTAGTCGGAAATTCTGACTACCAAGTTAGTCAGAAAATATTAGGAAATAAATAGTTGGTAATTAGTCGAAAAACACTATTTCAGAATATATCCCAAGTTGGAAAACACAAGAGAAAGGTTTTTTTAAAAATTCCCGACCACTTTTCCAACCACCAAGTTGGTCAGAAAAAAAAAGGATGAAAGAATGTGGCACCCACATCTCACCCAAATGGCAACCAACACCACAACAATCAGCTTTACACACAAATGTCTTAGGGAAGGATCAAATCTATAATCTCATGGATATTACATATACATTCCAACCAATAGGCCATCTGTTGATTAGTAACATTTTAAGCTTTGTCATTGAACTTATAAGTTATGATATAACACTCCTACCTTTTAATGTTTTATTATTATTATTATTATTATTATTATTATTATTATTATTATTATTATTGTTATTATTATTGTTATTATTATTATTATTATTATTATTATTATTATTATTATTATTATTATTATTAGTTGTATTAGTTTAATATTATTCGTATTAGTGTAGTATTAGTATTTTTATTAGTTGTATTAGTATATTATTACTTGTATTAATATATTATTACTCGTATTAGTCGTATTTGTGTATATTTATTATATTATTAGTTGTATAAGTATATTACTACTCGTATTAGTGAATTATTAGTACTTTATTGGTTATTTAGTCGTATTAGTCGTAATACTGCATTATTAGTCTTATTAGTATTTACTCAAAAAAAAAAGTCGTATTAGTGTAGTACTAATATATTATTAGTATGTAATTAGTCATGCTAGTGCTTTATTAGTCGTTTATTACTCATATTAGTTTATTATTAGTTTAATTAGTCATATTTATTATTATTATTATTATTATTATTATTATTATTATTATTATTATTATTATTATTAGTTGTATTAGTGCATTATTAGTTGTATAAGTGTATGATTAGTATAATATTAGCTGTATTAGTGTATTCTTAGTCGTATCAGTGTATTATTACTCGTATTAGTTTATTATTGTTTGTATTAGTATAATATTAGTCGTATTAGTGTAGTATTAGTATTATTATTAGTTGTATTAGTATATTATTAGTTGTATTAATATATTATCACTCGTATTAGTTGTATTACTGTATTATTATTATGTTATTAGTTGTATAAGTATATTACTACTCGTATTAGTGGATTATTAATAATTTATTAGTTATTTAGCCGTATTAGTCATATTAGTGTATCATTAGTATAATATTGGTTGTACTAGTATACAATAAGTATATTATTACTCGTATTAGTCGTCTGATTGCATTCTTAGTCGTATCAGTGTACTATTACTCGTATTAGTTTATCATTAGTTGCATTAGCATAATATTAGTCGTATTAGTGTAGCATTAGTATTATTATTAGTTGTATTAGTATATTATTAGTTGTATTAGTATATTACTACTCGTATTAGTTGTATTATTATTATGTTATTAGTTGTATAAGTATATTACTACTCGTATTAGTGGATTATTAGTGCTTTATTAGTTATTCAGCCGTATTAGTTGTATTAGTTATTATTAGTCGTATTAGTGCATTATTAGTACTTTATTAGTTATTTAGTCGTATAAGTCGTATGAGTTATTATTAGTCGTAATAGTATATCATCATCATGATTATTATTATTATTATTATTATTATTATTATTATTATTATTATTATTATTATTATTATTATTATTATTATTATTATTATTATTATTATTATTATTATTATTTTATTATTATTATTATTATTATTATTATTATTATTATTATTATTAATATTAATATTATTATTATTATTATTATTATTATTATTATTATTATTATTATTATTATGATTATTATTGTTATGATTATTATTATTATTATTATTATTATTATTATTATTATAAAAATATTGTGAAATTACCTTTCCTATTCTTTCCTATTCTTCTTCAGATAATTCGTCCAATCCAAGGATAGCGATAATATCTTGAAGTTCTTTGTAACGTTGTAAGGTTTGCTTAACTCTTTGCGCAGTTTCATAATGTTCCTCGCCAACGATCCTAGGTTGGAGCATAGTTGACGTTGAATCTAACGGATCCACCGCTGGATAGATCCCTTTGGCCGCCAATCCTCTTGATAGTACGGTAGTAGCATCTAAATGTGCAAATGTCGTGGCAGGAGCGGGGTCGGTCAAATCGTCTGCAGGTACATAAACTGCTTGAATCGAAGTTATGGACCCTTCTTCTGTAGAAGTAATTCTTTCCTGTAACGAGCCCATTTCGGTACTAAGAGTAGGTTGATAGCCCAAAACGAAAGGCATTCTACCCAATAAGGCAGATACTTTAGATCCTGCTTGGACGAAACGGAAGATATTGTCGATAAATAAAAGTACGTCTTGCTCATTAACATCTCGGAAATATTCCGCCATAGTTAGGGCAGTTAACCCAACTCTCATACGTGCCCCCGGTGGTTCATTCATTTGACCATAGACTAAAGCCACTTTTGACTCTGCAATATTTTGTTCATTGATAACTCCGAATTCTTTCATTTCCATGTAAAGATCATTTCCTTCACGAGTACGTTCACCTACTCCGCCAAATACGGATACGCCCCCATGAGCTTTTGCAATGTTGTTGATCAATTCCATAATGAGTACTGTTTTACCTACTCCTGCTCCCCCAAACAGTCCTATTTTTCCTCCACGGCGATAAGGAGCTAAAAGATCTACCACTTTAATTCCGGTTTCAAAAATAGACAATTTTGTATCTAACTGTGTAAAGGCGGGCGCAGATCTATGAATAGGAGATGTTGTGCTGGTGTCTACGGGACCTAAATTATCAACAGGTTCCCCAAGCACGTTAAAAATTCGTCCGAGAGTCGTGCCGCCGACTGGAACGCTTAAAGAAGCTCCTGTGTCAATAACTTCCATTCCTCGTGTTAGACCATCTGTAGCACTCATAGCTACAACCCTAACTCGATTATTTCCTAATAACTGTTGTACCTCACAAGTCACATTAATTGGTTGACCACTAGTATCTCGACCCTTAACTACTAGAGCATTGTAAATATTGGGCATCTTGCTTGGAGGAAAAGCTACGTCCAGGACCGAACCAATAATTTGAGCGATACACCCCAGGTTTTTTTTTCAAACGTGGAAACCCCAAAACCAGAAGTAGTAGGATTGATTGTCATAATATTATAGTTAAAATATGTCGAAATTTTTTGCGAAAATGAAAATTATCGAATCCAAAAAAAAATGTCCGATAGCAAGTTGATCGATTAATTAAATAAGAAATAGGAGTTAGCAATCCATTTTGTTGGTACCATCCAAACGAATCAAATTCAACCCACCTATTTTCAAAATATCAAATAAATGGATGACCAAAAATCCTGAGAAAGTCTTTTATTTGCCTATCATTCTAGACAATACTTTCTATATTATCTACAGAAATCGAACCCGAACTCTAAACTCTATTTTTTTTATGATTCATTATTTCTATCGAACTGGGACCTAGTTCGTATTTAGTATATAGATTTATGTCTAGCCTTTTCATGATGGAATTCCGCATATTTTCACATTTAGGATATACATATACAACATATACCCCTGTCAAGGGTAAATTTCGAATTATTTAATTCGTTCCACTTAAATGGGGACAAAGGGATTAATAAATTAGAAACCTAAAGAACAACTGTTACGGTTGGGTTGCGCCATATATATGAAAGAGTATACAATAATGATGTATTTGGCGAATCAAATACATGGTCTATTAACGAACCATTTTGATTAGTTGATAATATTAATTGAGAAATTTATGAAAGATTCTTGTAAAAGGTTTTCTTAAGGCCGAATTTATGTCGAGTAGACCTTGTTGCTTTGTTGTAAAAAATTTAAAATTGAATTTGTAGGGAGGGACTTATGTCACCACAAACAGAGACTAAAGCAAGTGTTGGATTTAAAGATGGTGTTAAAGATTACCGATTGACTTATTATACTCCTGAGTATGAAACCCTAGATACTGATATCTTGGCAGCATTCCGAGTAACTCCTCAACCTGGAGTTCCACCTGAAGAAGCGGGGGCTGCAGTAGCTGCCGAATCTTCTACTGGTACATGGACAAGTGTATGGACCGACGAACTTACCAGTCTTGATCGTTACAAAGGACGATGCTACAACATCAAGCCCGTTGCTGGAGAAGAAAATCAATATATTTGTTATGTAGCGTATCCTTTAGACCTTTTTGAAGAAGGTTCTATTACTAACATGTTTACTTCCATTGTGGGTAACGTATTTGGGTTCAAAGCTTTTGCGTGCTCTACGTTTGGAAGATTTGCGAATCCCTGTTGCTTATGTCAAAACTTTCCAAGGCCCGCCTCACGGTATCCAGGTTGAAAGAGATAAATTGAACAAGTATGGTCGTCCCCTATTGGGATACACTATTAAACCCAAATTGGGGTTATCCGCTAAAAACTATGGTCGAGCATGTTATGAATGTCTTCGTGGTGGACTTGATTTTACCAAAGATGATGAAAACGTGAATTCCCAGCCGTTCATGCATTGGAGAGACCGTTTCCTATTTTGTGCCGAAGCTATTTATAAATCACAAGCTGAAATAGGTGAAATCAAAGGGCATTATTTGAATGCTACCACAGGTACTTGCGAAGAAATGATAAAAAGAGCTGTATTTGCTAGAGAGTTGGGAGTTCCAATCGTAATGCATGACTACTTAACAGGTGGATTCACTGCAAATACTAGCTTGTCTCAGTATTGTCGAGACAATGGTCTACTTCTTCACATCCACCGTGCAATGCACGCAGTTATTGATAGATAGAAGAATCATGGTATGCACTTCCGTGTACTAGCTAAAGCGTTACGTCTGTCTGGTGGAGACCATATTCATTCTGGTACCGTAGTAGGTAAGCTTGAAGGGGAAAGAGATATTACTTTAGGCTTTGTTGATTTACTACGTGATGATTATACTGAAAAAGACAGAAGTCGCGGTATCTTTTTCACTCAATCTTGGGTTTCCACACCTGGTGTTCTTCCTGTTGCTTCAGGAGGTATTCACGTTTGGCATATGCCTGCTCTAACCGAAATCTTCGGGGATGATTCTGTACTACAGTTTGGTGGAGGAACTTTAGGACACCCTTGGGGGAATGCACTGGGTGCTGTAGCGAATCGAGTAGCTCTAGAAGCATGTGTACAAGCTCGTAATGAGGGACGTGACCTTGCTCGCGAGGGTAATACAATTATTCGTGAAGCTGCTAAATGGAGTCCTGAACTAGCTGCTGCTTGTGAAGTATGGAAGGAAATCAAATTTGAATTCCCGGCAATGGATACAATTTAGTCTAAGTCATTAATGTTCGGTCTCTTAATTGAATTGTAATTAAACTCGGCCCAATCTTTTACTAAAAAGGATTGAGCCGAATACAATTTTTGTATATATCTTATATCTCTCTATTTATAGAAACTTCTTTTTATATACAAGCAAGATCTTCAATTCAAAATTGAATACTAAACAACTCAAACTTTCTATTATTGTCTTGGATCCACAATTAATCCTACGGATCCCTAGGATTGGTAGAATTGGTAGAATCTTATACATATTCCGTGGGTTCGGGCTATGACTGTGGATATTAAGTCAAGTATACGAACTCCTTCTACCTATCTTGTATATTGTCCTTTTCGTTTCGTATTAGATTAGAAACTTATTCGGTCTTATATTAGACGGGATTCGACGAAAAAAAAATTCTTCATTTCATAAAATAGAAGATATATTCTTTATTTTTTTATATAAATTTGACCTGACCTTGGAAATTCTGCCTTTTTTCTTTTTCTTTAGAATTTTTTCGAATTTTAAAGATAAAGAAAAAAGTTCTATCATATTCATATACAACGAAGTTATATCACGGATTTGTACAAGAAAGAATTACTTCTTTCAATAGAATATACTTAAGAATACTTACTCATTTTTCGTTAATAATCTGCGTGATTGGATCTAGATGCTTATTCTGACAAGAAATGTTCAAATTGATTTTCATCGAATGACTATTCATCTATTTTATTTTCATGCGAATAGGGGGCAAGAAAGCTCTATGAAAAAATGGTGGTTCAATTCGATGTTGTCTAAGAAAGGGTTCGAACATAAGTGTGGATTAAGTAAATCAATGGACAGTCTTGGTCCTATTGAAAATACCAGTATAAAGGAAGATCCGAGTCTAAATGATACAGAAAAAAGAATTCATAGTTGGAGAAATGGTGACAATTCTAGTTACAGCAGTAATATTGATAATTTCTTTCGTGTCAGGGACATTCCGAATTTCATCTCTGATGATACTTTTTTACTTATAGATAGTAGGGGGGACAATTATTCCATATATTTTGATATTGAAAATCAAATTTTTGAGATTGATAACGATCATTCTTTTCTGAGTGAACTACAAAGTTCTTTTTCGAAGTATTGGACTTCAAGTTATCTGAACTCGAAATCTAAGAGTGACGATACTTATAACGATCGTTCCGGATATTATACTAAAGATAGTTGGAATAATCACATTAATAATTGCATTGACAGTTATCTTCATTCTCAAATCAGTATTGGGAGTTCCATCCTAAGTGGTAGTGACAATTCCAGTGACAGTTACATTTTGAATTACATTTTTAATGAAAGTGGAAATAGGAGTGAAAATTTCAGTAAAAGAACGAGCACAAATGATAGTAATTTACCTAGAATAGAAAGTTCTAATAATCTTGATGTAACTCAAAAATATAAACATTTGTGGGTTCAATGTGAAAATTGTTATGCATTAAATTATAAGAAATTGCTTAAGTCAAAAATGGGTATTTGTGAACAATGTGGATATCATTTGAAAATTAATAGTCCAGATAGAATCGAACTTCTGATTGATCCGGGTACTTGGAATCCTATGGATGAAGATATGGACTCTATGGATCCTATTGAATTTTATTCAAAGGAGGAAGCTTATAAAGATCGTATTGATTCTTATCAAACAAAGACAGGTTTAACTGAAGCTGTTCAAACAGGTATAGGTCAAATAAATGGTCTTTCTATAGCAATTGGGGTTATGGATTTTGAGTTTATGGGAGGTAGTATGGGATCTGTAGTAGGGGAAAAAATCACCCGATTGATTGAATATGCTGCCAATAAAAGCCTACCCCTTATTATAGTATGTGCTTCCAGGGGGGCACGCATGCAAGAAGGAAGCTTGAGCTTAATGCAAATGGCGAAAATATCGTCTGTTTTATATGATTATCAATCAAATAAAAAGTTATTCTATGTGTCAATCCTTACATCGCCTACTACTGGTGGGGTGACAACCAGTTTTGTCATGTTGGGGGATATTATTATTGCCGACCTAATGCCTACATTGCATTTGCGGGTAAAAGAGTAATTGAACAAACATTGAATAAGACAGTACCTGAAGGTTCACAAGCAGCCGAATTTTTATTCCATAAAGGTTTATTTGATCCAATCGTACCACGTAATCTTTTAAAAGGCGTTCTAAGTGAGTTATTTCAACTGCATGCTTTTTTTCCTTTGAATCAAAATAAAGTCGCGGATTAAAGTTTAAAGTCAATTATTTTATTGTGTCAAAAAGTATTTTTTTTATTGGAATCTATCGGAATAAAAGGAAAAACCAGAAATGAAGGATGGGGTTTTTTCGTTGGCGATATCCTAATTTTTGAATAAAAAAACAAAGACTTCAAAAATAGCTTTTTTAGATCTTTCAATATTTTTTGTGAATCTTTATTAGACCTGGGAAAATTTGATCCGACCCGAAAATGAACCCGGGACCCGACCCGACAAAAACCGAACCCGACCGACCCGAAAGCGACTTAATCCGAAACATAACCGACCCGATAATTACCCGACCGAAAATGACCCGACCAAAAACCGACCCATTTTGACCGATTTAATATCAATTTTTAGAGTAATTTCAATGTTAGAATTCATTTCAAATAAAATTTTAGTTTTCAAAGTATCTCAACATATTGAGTATATCACTTGAACCCTAAAACTCATCAATAGATCTCAAAAAACACGTATTTGACGTCTTTTTAGCCATCGTAATTATTTTTCTTTAAAAACAGGACGTTATAATCATCTTAATTGAATACATGTATCTTGTTAAATCAGTCAAATGAGTTTTTAATTCTTCTACATTTCAGTAAGCAAATCAATATAATTTATACGAACGTTTCGCACGTTTGAATGAGCTTTCCAAAAAACGAATGTCGCTACCCTAAATTATAAAACGCGTATCTTATAAGACGAAATAAGTACTTAGTTAGTTGTATATCTTTCCAACATGAAAATTGTGAAGATAATTTTAACGTCATTTTTATCTAACGTTACAATTATAATAAACAAAATAACTTTTATAAAGCGCGTATCTTACAAGTCTTTCAAAATAAGTATTAATTCCCCTATTTTTCTTGCACTTAAATGAACCTGACATACCAACTATTTTTTGAAAATCGTACATATAATTTCTCTAATGATTTTTTTTAGACATTTTAATGATTTTTTTTTATGTTGAATTAGTCGATTGGATATTCTAATGTTTTATGGTAACCCGTTGGGTCAATCCGAACCTACCCGAAACCCAGAGTGATCCGACCTGAAACTGACCCGACCCGAAACTGACCCGACCCGAAAATGACCCGACCGAAATTGATCCGACCCAAAACCCGACCGACCGACCGTTTTCCCAGGTCTAGTCACAAGCAGCCGAATTTTTATTCCATAAAGGTTTATTTGATCCAATCGTACCACATAATCTTTTAAAAGGCGTTCTAAGTGAGTTATTTCAACTGCATGCTTTTTTTCCTTTGAATCAAAATAAAGTCGCGGATTAAAGTTTAAAGTCAATTATTTTATTGTGTCAAAAAGTATTTTTTTATTGGAATCTATCGGAATAAAAGGAAAAACCAGAAATGAAGGATGGGGTTTTTTCGTTGGCGATATCCTAATATTTGAATAAAAAAACAAAGACTTCAAAAATAGCTTTTTTAGATCTTTCAATATTTTTTGTGAATCTTCATTAACAATACCCCTTGGATCAAACTATAACGAATCCTTTGTAAATTTAATTTATAAGAAATCGTGTATTTTCTTGTAGTAGAAGCAAAATAAAGAAAAAAAAGATGACGAATACTAAAGTAAAGTTGATTATCATATATTATATGTAAAAAGTGAATTTCTTTTGTAGTTCTACATTCCTTGTACTTCTTAATATACTATATTAATTATATTAATTTTATAGAATTAGAATTCTAATTAATTTATTAATATAATACCAATAACATAATAACAAAAAAAAAATATAACAAACAGGTACAATTACAATACAATTATAGTAAATCGAGGTAATAACTATGAACTTTCCCTCTATTTTTGTGCCTTTAGTAGGCCTAGTATTTCCGGCAATTGCAATGGCGTCTTTATTTATTTATGTTCAAAAAAATAAGATTGTTTAGATTTTCGGGTTCAAATCTCATTTTTCAAGACTTAGACTTGAATCATAACATAGATATCTATTTAGTGGAATGGTATACCACGCGATTTCTTATGAACATAAACGAAAGAACCCTTACTTTAAATGTATGTGGAAAGATGACGACATAGGAGTACATGTTATTTTTTTGATCTAACTAAAAAGGAAAATATAAATAAATATTTACGTAGGATATTTAAATAGAAAGTGAAACACATCCGACATCAGAATAGGACTAGTTGATGAGAGTTACCATGGAAACAAGATAGAGTAAGGAAAGTACAATTCATTTGAGGTATTTTTCAATTCAAATTAAATGTAACCAAATCTAGTATGAATTGGCGCTCAGAACGTATATGGATAGAACTTATAACGGGATCTCGAAAAATAAGTAATTTCTCTTGGGCCTTTATCCTTTTTTTAGGTTCATTAGGATTCGTATTGGTTGGAATTTCCAACTATCTTGGTAGGAATTTGCTATCTTTATTTCCCACCCAGCAAATTCTTTTTTTTCCACAAGGAATTGTGATGTCTTTCTATAGGATCGCGAACCTCTTTATTAGCTCTTATTTGTGGTGTACAATTTCGTGGAATGTAGGTAGTGGTAATCTTTTCGATAAAAAAGAAGGAATAGTATGTATTTTTCGTTGGGGATTCCCTGGAAAAAATCGTCGCATCCTTTTCCGATATCTTATAAAGGATATCCAATCTATTAGAATAGAAATTAAAGAGGGTATTTCTACTCGTCGTGTTCTTTATCTGGAAATTAGAGGCCAGGGAGCCATTCATTAACAATTTATAGATGAAAAATAAAATGGAAAAACAGAAAATATTTATTCCTTTTCTATATCTTATATCTATAGTATTTTTACCCTGGTGGATCTCTTTATCATTTCAAAAAAGTCTGGAATCTTGGGTTACTAATTGGTGGAATACTAAGCAATCAGAAACTTTTTTGAACGATATTCAAGAAAATAATCTTCTAGAAAAATTCATCGAATTAGAGGAGCTCCACTTGTTGGACGAAATGATAAAGGAATACCCGGAAACACATCTATAAAAGCTTCGTATAGGAATTCACAATGAAACTATTCAATTGATCAAAATGCACAATGCGGATTGTATCCACATGATTTCGCACTTCTCGACTAATTTAATCTGTTTCCTTATTCTAAGCGG
>NC_080061.1:18651084-18691084 GCF_026212465.1 Amaranthus tricolor
TATATATATATATATATATATATATATATATATATATATATATATATATATATATATATGTATATATATATATATATATATATATATATATATATATATATATATATATATATATATATATATATATATATATATATATATATATATATATATATATATATATATATATATATGTATATATATATATATATATATATATATATATATATATATATATATATATATATATATATATATATATATATATATATATATATATATATATATATATATATATATATATATATATATATATATATATATATATATATATAGATATACATATATAAATATATATATATACATATATATATATATATATATATATACATATATATATATATATATATATATATATATATATATATATATATATATATATATATATATATATATATATATATATATATATACATATATATATATATATATACATATATATATATACACACACACACACACACACACATATATATATATATATATATATATATATATATATATATATATATATATATATATATATATATATATATATATATATATATATATATATATATATATATAATCAATGCAAGAAGATTAGATCTAGAATTTGGAAGTTTGGATAATTAGATGTGTATAATAAAATAAAAGTTGTTTTAATGAAAATGCTATTTTAAATCTTGTTAGTATTTGTTTTATTTAATAAATGGAGTTAAAATCTTGAGATTATGCGTCGTAATAATTTTTCGTTAATTGGAAAATAATTTAAATAAATACAGGATAAAATAGTAGATTTTATAAGAATTCATTTCTGGATAGAAATATTCTATCTCGAACTGCGTCTTGCGGTCCCATGAGTTCGTTATGTGAAATTTTGGACGTTTTGGTGTTTGGTAGAATTAAAAATCGCATAGACGTCTAAAATGATTAAAAATAGTAAACAACATTTAAAAATCATGAAATTTGTTACGCAAGGTAATTGGTACCTTCCGGATGTAACGGTGAGGTCGGTTTTTCTATTCACACATTAGAAACTTCCAAAACTGATCTGTTTAGCTATTGTACGCTTTTGGAATAATTAATTAATTAGATGTCTTATTCTATTAGAATGTAGATATTTAAATGAAAACTAATTGGTTTAGTGTAAGGCCAAGTGGATGTTGATTTTGAATACACTCTAATGCGTGTTTTTCTTTGGGTGTTGTTTGTTATTAGGACCTCAAATCATGAGGGGTCATTAAAGTGTTTTCCTGATTTACGAGGTCGTGTTTGAGTACTTATTTGGAAAAGGTACGTACACGATGAGGTTGATTATGCATGTTACTTTGGATACCACCTTTATGTGATTTATGTTGTTGGATCATGTTCGTTACTAAGGAATAATTTCACATAAGGACTTAGACCCTCAAATAATAAATTCACAGTTATGGAAACTCCTTTTAAGGAGAAATTGGTTTGGGATACCCAATAGGGTTATAAAAAGGATACTTCTAATAAGGAGGATTGAAAATAGGTACCCAATAGGATAATTTGGTCCCCATCAGCGGGGCCCTAATAAGGGCCACTATGGGGGGTATGCATACTCTTAACCTTGGCGACCCGTTAAGATATCGGGCAACGTCTTGGTCGATATTTGCCTTGGGATTAGCTCTCCCTTGTGTATTCTACCTAACTTATTATTGAAGCAAGAGATTGGAGAATTGGAGATGAGTCATCGTACTCAATGGATTAAATAGGAAATGATAAATTATATTAGAGCCTTTGTATGCTAGGTGGATCGTGATGTAAATTATTGTGTGTTTGTTATGCATATTGGCTATTTGCCTCTGAGGTGTATTGTGTTTTGAAAACCTGTGATGATGTTGTCTTTGACGACTAGCAGATTGCTTGAAGGCTGGGACATCGGGAGTGAGGATTTTACCTTAACATTTGAGACCTTGCGTAATTGTTTTAATAGGTTTCAAAAGTTTAAAACTTTAATTTTTCTGAAGGACTTTATTATGTTTATTTTTTTTAGAGGCCCAAGGGGGTTCTCGAGTTGTATGAGGATATTTAGATTTTCTTTTATTTATCCGCTGCTATAGTTTGAATACCGTAGTCTGTACCATCAGAACGAAACTCGTTTAGGGTGGAACGAATCTTTGGACTTTTGTATTTAAACTTTCATTAATGGTTCGGATGTCACTCGGAGAATTATGACTTTGTAGACTGTGTTAGAGATGAGAACAACAACAAGAAGGGGGGGGTGAATTGTTGTTTTAATAAGTTTAAGTATTTTAGCCTTGTTTTTGCGGAATTAGATAAAAGAAATAGAACTTCAACTTAGAGCGAAATAATGAAAGAGACAACAAAATTTTACGTGGAAACCTTCTAGACCTAAATAGAAGGAAAAACCACGACCCCTCGAGATTTCAAAACTCTCCACTATGTTTTAGGCAATTCGTTACAATTACATAAAACAACTCGCTTCACTTGAAGCTTCTCTTACTAGGCCAACTTCTCCTTTCACTTGCTTCACTCAAAGCAACTCTCTTAACTTTACTCAAAGCTAATCTCTTCTCTAGCTTCACTAGAAGCTTTCCTCTTAGCTTTACTCAAAGCTAATCTCTTCTCTAACTTCACTAGAAGCTCTCTAATTCTCCCCTAGACTCACCAAGGTCTAGTTACAACAAATCACTCAAAAACCCTTTTACAAGGATAATATTCTCTAAAGATAAAATCAAAGAGTTGCACAAGAAAATATTATAAGTTAATTGGAAATTTTTAAAACAAAATATTTCTTGTTAATTTTCCAAAAATAACGTATGAATTTAATTGCTCATACACGGCTTAATTTGAGGAACACACAAGTCCTCTATTTATAGATTATATTTAGCTAAAAATAGAAAGTAACTACCCATTATTCCCTTTTCCCTAAGAAAATGGATCTTGAAACACAAGGTCAAAGTACACGGTTACTTCCTTGTACCTCTCCAATAAATAAGGGAGAAATAAGTGAAAGCTTAAGTTTAAGCTAAAGCCACGATTCCCTTTAACCGAAAATAGGTACGGTTACCTTTAACTAATAATAGGAATGGTTACCTTTAACTAATAATAGCTAAGGATCCCTTTACCAAAATCAGCTACGGTTCCCTTCACTATATTTAGCTAATTTAGTCATTCACTAAATATAGATCCGAAGCAAAAGCCTAATAAAAAGGATTTAGAAAATCACACGTTAGGTGGTTATAAAATATTTTGCCAATTAACTTTAATAATTAAATAATGCAACAAATTAATTTTAACTAATACATCAACTAAAAAATCAGAAATCATAAAAATCAGAATTTCCAGCAGACGTATTTTCTTCAGACTCCAGTCTGGGAACACTGCACTGATTTCAAATTCCAGTTTTGTTAGATCATCAAACTTGGGAACAGTAGACCTCCTGTCTTCATTTGACATCCTAAGCGATATACCTTTTCTAACTTTGGATTCCTTTGACGAGTACATGTTCATAGACTAAGTCATAGGTACTATCAACGATCTTAATCACGACCGGATATTGACCTGCAGACAATCTCTAAAAATACATTTTTTTATATGAAGTGTAGTCATCATAAAAACCTAAGAGAGTCAACAGACTTTATGTAGAATTTCCTAATTGACTTTATACGGGCCATTACATAAAACTATTTAATGTCCGTTCACAAAAATTAGTGAAATGTCAATGAGATAATCTAGATATCTTTGGTAATTTCTTCCTTAATTTATTTGTTTAATATATTATCACAAAATCTAATATGAGACAGTTTCACCGTAAGACACACTATATATAAGTTAAATAGTTCAACTAATACAAATTATTAGCAAATAATCTTTTTGTTTTGAGTTTGTCTTAATGTCTCATACAAGAGCAGCTCATATAATATTTTTATGGAATTTGATATAAATTTAGTTAATATTGATCCCACAAAATTTATTGTCTAAATATTATTTCTCAAATTAGTTTAAATTATAATTATAATTATATTTGTGAAATGCTAATTAATCAGATGGACCTTGATGTATGATTCCTCTTGCATATTAATATTAAATAACATCAAGCATTTATATATTTTGTGTGTTTTATTAATAGTTGTTACTTATTTTTAGAATATGCAACATCAATCATAAATATTGTTACAGCAGAGCTACCGTCTTATTATGAGATCGATAGTCCAATCTATCTAATTAGGTCTTATTATGAGATAGATAGTCTAATCTATTTGATTATAGTTTTTCATGCGTTCAGTACTAGATCTATTTAACGTTATAATTGATACCTTTAAGGTCAAAATCTATTTTTTAGTTGATCACTTTAAGGTCTGATTTGATCATTTTTAGATCAAATTGAATATTTTTATAACAAAGCGGTCATGTACTCTTGATCATTTCCAAGAGCATTTATTGAATCAATTGACAAACATAACTCGCGATCGACATTTCCTCCGCCTTCCCATTAAGGGTAAGCAAATAATACACCTACAACTTTATTTGTAAATCTATTATGAACGGGAACTGTTGAGAGAAGAGAAGTAGCACTATTATTGATCAATGATTAAAGAGTACAAGTACTCTTATGTTCCATTAGAACCATCATGTTGCATTGAATAAGAGTACTAGTATTGTGCAATATTTTAACACTATTATTAATGGTGTTATTGACCATTTACTTGTTGTTTAAAATTCATCCATTAAATGATAGAACAATATCATTTTATTACCTCGTTTTGAAATTGTGAAATAGAATCATATTTAGGTAAAAATTGATAAGTTTAACGTCAAATTGGATCACTTAAAGGTCAAAATTTAATTTTTTATTTTAGTTGATCTGTATAAGATTCACTTTAAGTTGAAATTGATATCTTTAAGGTCAAAATTGATACCTTTAATGTTAAAATTGAATTTTTTTTCTTTAATTTCTAGGACACCTAATTTTTATATCTTTCAATTTTTAGCTTATGGGCCAACCCATATTGACGGTTTCAATATCAGACCGTTGCTCTCAAGTTTTTTTGTTTAAATTAAACAACTTTAAATTCGATTTTGATTTTTTCAATCCAAATCTAAATCGGTTTTTTATAATCCGAATTAAACCAAAACAATTTTTAAATACCAATTCAAATCAAAATGATTTAACCAAATTGACCGAATTGATGATGTCGCACCGAAATGACCATTTCACACCAAAGTTTTGGAAAATTTTGCCTATTCATACAAAAATATAGCATCAGTAGAATAATGCTTATCAACAACCCCTCAATAGAAATTACTACTTAATGTAGTTGGTGCTTTCAAAGCATAAACCCTAGCTAGTTTATAAAATTTTACAATACTTTAAATTTAAAAGAGTTAATAAAATTAATCTAGAATTAGTATGTAACAATCCGACTTACCATTGACTGAGTAAACAGGGTCATCACGGGGTTCATTTCCCACGAAACTGAAATCACACTTCTAAAACTTGAGTAAAGGAATTACCAGCTCTTTAATGTAACTGACTCAGCTATATCTCAAAACAAACATCAAACTAAAGCAAAGGATAATCATACAATTCTCTAAAAGTCCGATATAACCAACACAGCCAAATCAAATTTACATTTATCCAAAATTCCTAATACAAAACTATAAATTCCTAAGTGCTCATCTCAATATACATCCTTGGAACCTCTAATCACCTCTGCTAATCCATTATTCCCGACTGGTTCCGATTTGTGGACAAGCTAAAAAATGGAAACAACAGAAGGTCAGATTAAACTGAAAGAGAAGTAACAATTCAAAACATCAAAACACAGTGATTCAAATCATAGGTTTAAAAGCAACATAATTTTCCTAGATTTATGTGCGCACAGGGAGTCTAGTTTGAGAGGTGCCCCATAGCTCTAAGGCTATGTCGCTCTCGGGTGAAGCTAGTCAATATCTGAATGACAATTTGCTTCAAAAACAGGGAGTAGGGAACAATGTTCCTCAACTCCGTCAATGACCAGCTCGCAAGCCCGATTCATTGACCATATCATAATATTAGCATAAGCATTCACAATAACATTTGTCTCAAAGATAACAAGAAAAAAACTGCTTAAGTAAAATGTTTATTTTCAAGAATATAGTCTGGCCAGACCCTTTAAAGGACTGCTACTACTCATCAATGACGCTTCAAGAAGCTAAGTCCGTTTCTCCGCAATCACTAGAAAGGTTCCTCGATGACGTCGCCTCCTGAAGCATAACAAACATAACATCACAACAAAGCGTTCGATACTACAAACTAGGTTCATATAGCTCATTGCATCTCCTCCTAAGACCGCATCTTAGTTCCATCTTCTATTCTAATATTTCTAATTTCAAAGATTGCGCAAGTTCTAACTCTAATCCCCAAAAATCATTAGAAAATATATAACTTTATTTAAAACTAGCTTATATTCTTGCAAAGATCGTACGTCTCCACAAATCCCTTTGTATTCCAATTCAAACACTTCCATGTTCATCTAAACTCAAAATCAAGAAACTAAACAAGATTAACAAACAATCCAAAAGATAGATTCAGCTAGTTTATCCATTCAACTAATAATTTCCACACAAACCCTAAATACTCTCCAGAACAACCAATCACATATAATCAAGAGTTATATCCAACACTTACATTTACCAACCTATTCGATTAATAACAACAACAAGATTTATCCACCATTAGTAATTTCACAAGAATCTCCTAATATTCAAGAACATCAAATTTCCATAATCTTTCTACATTTAACATCCTATCGATACTCTAATCTTTGTAAATTTACGTACTAATTAATAATTCCAACAAATTGTTTCAATATTCCATAATCTACCATTTATACATCATAAAACCCAAATTACATTTGATTTTAGAATTCTTCCCCAAAACTCGTCAATCACAATTTCTTACAATCACATATCAATCATCACTAGATTCATTTAATTTAAATTAAACACACACATATAGTTATACTTGAGGTTTCCATTATATTCATGGTGACAAGATTCTTGAAAGTATTAACACAATAATAAGGTTAAAGGAAAGAACAATAGAAAATTGATTCAATAGGGTATCATAAAATGGCAAGGGAAAGGCACAATTTCAAGAGAAGAAGAGGTGTTATACCCGACTTATTTTGTGAAGGAGATATAGGTTTGATTGGCTACGTTTTTCCCAAAAAAAGGACACCAAAAATCGACTGGAAATGGGCCTGCTGCCGCGGCTATTGTCACCTGTTTTGAGGAGAAGTAACCACCGAGAAATAGTGATGGTTCTTAGGCACACGATCTCAGGGACCAAGAGAGGGGAAGATCGATTATTAGCTTGAATAGTTTCAGTTTGATTCTGCCATTTTCAAAGGAAATGGCGAGAGAAAGGAGGAAGATAAGGGTTCTTGAGATTTTCATGTGTTTAATGGAGTGCGATGCTGATTTTTGGGTTATGCGAATGGAAGGAAGAAGGAAATGGTTGCTGATTTCCTTTGAGTTCATTTGAGTGTGAGGGAAAAAGAGGAGGGTTTATCATTATTATTTATTTATTTATTTATTTTTATTATTATTTTTTAATTTTAAAGAAAAGGAAAAGAAGGGAAATTAAATTGAGAATATTTTATGTCATGTGTATTCAAGATCATTCTCGCACTGATAATTCTCTTAAACTTACTCGTCTTAAAATATTAATTCCCTAAATGTTACATTCTAGCCAACTTGAAATGAACTTCGTCCTCGAAGTTAAACTAAGTCTCAAGCATATATTCAAATATCTAGGTAACATACATATCGTACATATCGTAAAGCTATGTCACCCAATTTCTCATACTTAATGCATTGTAATAATCTATATTACTCGTACTAACTATGTGAACTAACCAAAATTTTTAAGGCTTAGCATCGTTAGAACTTAGTATTATTCCGAAATCTTATGAATCTAACCAACTTAGAATGATGTTCGTCCTCGAACTTAACTCACTAAGACTAAGGAGATGCAATAGCTATAAAGCAATGTACAAAGAAATACCTGAGCAAACAACCAGGGGTAATCACGTCTCATGGCATCATTTGCCTCCCACGTGGCCTCTTCAGTAACGTGATTAGACCATAGCACCTTCACAAGCGTTACACTACCCCGACGTGTATCACGCGTCTTCCTATCTAGGATCTGAACTGGAGTTTCCTCATACTGTAAGGTTTCATCCAAGGTCAACTGTTCGGGATGAAGAACGTGTGAATCATCCCTGATGTACTGTCTCAGCTGCGATACGTTAAACACATCATGCACTTGATCAATAGACGCAGGTAACGCAAGTCGATACGCTACCTCGCCTATGCGCTCAAGGATCTCGTAAGGTCCAATGAAACTTGGACTGAGCTTACCCTTCTTCCCAAACCTCATCATACCTCTAGTTGGTGAAACTCGAAGAAAGACTTTATCTCCAACTTGAAATTCAAGAGGTCGACGTTGTTGATCTGCATAACTCTTTTGCCTATCCTGAGCTGCTTTCATCCTTTTACGTATCAACTGAACTTGCTTGATCATTTCCTGAATCAAAGGCGGTTCCACATACGGGAATACGTTAACTACGACCATAAAGTGCCTCAAATGGTGCCATCCCGATACTCAAATGATAACTGTTATTGTACGAGAACTTTATCATATCCAACTTATCGTCCCATGAACCACTAAAATCTAAGAAAAGTGTCTGTATAGCTTGCTCTGTCTGTCCGTCTGTAGCTGGGTGAAACGCTGTACTCATTCTTAATTCAGTACCCAAAGAATCTTGTAGCTTTTGCCAAAAATTAGACAAAAACCTAGCATCTCTATCTGAAACTATGTCTTGTGGGACTCCGTGATGTCTCACCACTTGCTGTCGATAAGCTAAAGCCAACTGATGCTTGTTCCAAGTATCCTTCATCGGAATGAAATGCGCCGATTTGGTTAGTCGATCAACTATGACCCAAATTATATTATTGCCCTTCGTGGTCTTTGGTAGTCCACACACAAAATCCATAGATATCGATTCCCATTTCCACTTGGGTGTCGGCAATGGATGAAGCAAACCTTGAGGTCGCCGATGATCTATCTTGACCTTCTGGCAGGTCAGGCATTTAGCAACAAAATTAGCAACATCCTTTTTCATATTATGCCACCAAAATGTTCTCTTGAGGTCTTGGTACAACTTGTCAGTGCCCGGATGTATGGAAAAACATGAACTATACGCCTCTTTAAGAATGTGAGTACGTAAGTCTGAGTCATTAGGCACGCACCATCTATCGTTGTATCGCAAACTGCCATCCTCATGAATGTTAAAATGTGGGTCAGGTGTTTCTACCACTATGGAAGCCTTCTCAATCAGATATATATCTTCAGTCTGTTTCATCCTTATCTCCTCAAACAAATCTGATGTCACCTCCATTAGCGACGCCACTGCCCCATGCTCTACTATTTTGATACCTATTTCCTCGATTTCTTCTCTTAAACGTACTCTAGCCAAGGCATTACACAAACCATGCACAGTTTTCCGGCTCAAAGCGTCAGCAACGACATTAGCTTTCCCCTCATGGTATCGGATCTCTAAGTCATAATCTGAGATCAGCTCTAGCCGTCGTCGTTGCCTCATATTCAACTCCCTCTGGGTGAATATGTACTTCAGGCTCTTGTGATCAGACAAGACCTTAAAATTAGTACCATACAGATAGTGTTTCCATATCTTGAGATCGAAGAATACCGCCGCTAACTCCATGTCATGCGTCGGATAGTTGATCTCATTGATCTTTAGTTGCCGTGAAGCATGAGCAATGACGCGCCCATTCTGCATCACACACACCCCAAACCATTCTTCGACGCATCAGTGTACAGCTCGAACTCTGATTCTCCATCTGGAAGAGCTAAGATAGGTATCGTGTCTTCAAAATCCTAAAAGCTTCATCGCACTGATCATCCCAAACGAACCGTATGTCTTTTTTGGTCAACTGAGTTAACGATCGCGCAATCTTTGAAAAATTGCATACAAACCTCCGGTAATACCTTGCCAATCCTAAGAAACTTTGAACTTCAGACGCGTTCCTCGGTATGGCTCAAGTCGAAATCGCCTCCACCTTCGCCGGATCTACCGATATACCTTCACTAGGCACTGTGCCCAAGAAAGGAAACCTTGCGTAGCCAAAATTCGCACTTTGTGAATTTGGCGTACAACTTATGCTCTTTCAAAGTCTGTAATACGACTCTCAAATGTTCGGCATGTTGATCCTCATCTTTGGAATAAATTAAGATGTCGTCGATGAAAACTACAACGAACTGGTCAAGATACGAGGTAAAGATGTTATTCATGAGAGCCATGAACGCCGCTGGTGCATTGGTCAAACTAAAGGGCATGACCATAAACTCATAATGCCCATATCGTGTCCTGAAGGCTGTCTTAGGAATGTCTTCTGGCAAGATGTTCAACTGATGATAGCCAAACCTCAAATCGTTCTTAGAGAATACCGATGCACCTCTAAGCTGATCGAAAAAGTCATCAATTCTAGGAAGCAAATATTTGTTCTTCACTGTCGCACGATTAAGCTCTCGATAATCTACACATAGTCTAAAGGTTCCATCTTTCTTCTTGACGAAGAGAACGAGTGCGCCCCAAGGAGACACGCTTAGGCGTATATAACCCTTATCTAACAACTCTTGCAATTGCACCTTAAACTCTGCTGTCTCTCTAGGTGCCATGCGATAGGGAGCCTTCGATATAGGACTCGTGCCCGGTACAAGATCAATCGTCAGATCAACTGCTCTCGGAGGTGGTAATCCAGGTATCTCAGAAGGAAAGACATCCTCGAACTCACATACCACACGTATTTCTCCTATCTCGGGTGTGCTCATCATCGTGTCTACCACGTGACATAGAATTATAGGGTAATTGCTTCTCAAATATGTTTTTAGCTTGATAACAGATATGATATTAGTGTGATTCTTTGGCACAAAACCCTTAAGGGTCACTCTCTGCCCTTTAGACCCTCGTACAGACACTTTCTTCAACCAACAATCAATGCTCGCCTTGTACTTCCTCAGCCAATCCGTTCCCAAGATAACATCAAAATTATCCAGAGGAAACTCTACCAAATCTACGCATAAATCTATTACCATAAAGTCTAAGGGTATATCCCTATACACTCGCTGACATAAGATTCACTCGCCCGATGGTTGGGCAAACTCACTACTTATCTCAAGCGAACTAGACAAAGACGACTTTGATATACACGAAGATGCAACGAATGAATAAGATGCTCTAGAATCAAATAAAGCATATGCCGGTTTGTTGTTGACCAAGAACGTACCCGTCACAACTCCTGGTGTAACCTCGGCTTCATCTCTCTTGAGAGCCATAAGCTTCCCTGTAACCTTGGTGCCGCTGACTGGTGTACCAATAGATGATCTAGAAGAGCCTCCCATAGCGGACCCCTGACTTTGAGAACCGTGCCCAAGAGATGCTTGCGGTCGACCCTGCCGTCTATCGTGAGCCACACTAGCATGACTACTAGTCGGTCTCTGTGCTGAACCCTAAGAAGTCTTCATCAATCCTTGCTCTTGTAAAAACGTAAAGCAGTCAGCCTTCTTGTGCCCTTTCTTCCCAAAATGGAAACATTCTGTGCCTCTGCTACTCTGGGGTGTGCTTGATGTCGATTTCCCAAAACTAGATCGATGCTCCCGGTGTGACTGAGTAGGAGCTGAATAATTTAGGGGTGTTAAACAGGTCGGGTTGGGTCATTTTCAGGTTCGGGTTATATATAAATGGGTCAATAGACCCTTGACCTGAACCTGACCCATTTAATTAAATGGGTCAAAAATTAAAACCCCGACCTGATCAGTAGCAGGTCGGGTCAACCTGCTAATGACCCATTTAACCTGCTTTTTTTTTTCAGGTCATTGAACCCATATATTTCAGGTCATTTGACCCATTTGACCCATATCTTATATTCACATTTCATAATAAAATTAAACATTCTTTCAGGTCATACTTGATAGTAAGAACACAAACAAAATATCGAACCTAAATAACACAAACACAAACCAAATTATTGTGAAGAATTAAAGATGGTATTAAGAACAATGAAAATAGCAGTAACAACAATGAACATTAAAATCAAACACAAAAAAAATCAAAAAAATGGAACACAATCCAAATAAGAAAAAATCGATCTCAGAAAAAGCTAACAACAAAGAAATAATTCTTACCTTGGTGCCGGAGAGAAGAGGAAGGAGAAGGCACACAGTCGCACAGAGAAGAAGCCGCCAGAGAGAAGAGGAAGGAGAAGGCGCACGCCACACAGTCGCATAGAGAAGCAGAAGAGGAAGGAGAAGGCGCCGCCGCAGAGAATTTTGTTTAATGGTTTATGATTATTTTAGAATTTTAGGGTTTATGACTTATCCGTGTAATTTATCACTTATCTGGTTATTTACTTATTCTTATGACTTTATTTAAAATTTTCAATAGGTTAATGAATGGGTAAAATATGGGTCGACCTGACCTGATTGACCCATTTAATAAATGGGTAAAACAGGTTTTTTTCGGGTTTAAATATTCAACCTGAACCTAACCCATTTAATAAACAGATCAGGTCGGGTTGACCCATTTAATTAATTGGGTCAAAAATCTAAACCCAAACCCGCTAATTTCGGGTTGGTTTCAGATCAGGTTAGTAGGTTGGGTCAGCTTTTGCCAGCCCTACTGAATATCTTCGACCCCAACACTCTGTGATATCTCGTGGGTGTCCTCCCTACGTCGCTTCAGCCCTTGAGTGGCCTTCCGCTCATCCCATAGGCGTTCAGCCTCACATGCATCATGGTACACATCTTTATCATGTTCGTGCCCCAAGTTCCTCATACGTTCCCGGATATCCAGACTCAATCCTGATAAGAATCTCTAAGCCCTAAATCTCTCCCCAATCTTCATGTCGTCCACGTATTTAGCTAATTCCATAAATCGAACGTAGTACTCGTGAACGGGGTGGGTTCCCTGCGTAAGCCGAGAATACTCATCGAACATCTTCCGTTGAAGATGTAGAGGGAAATACTCTTCACGGAGTGCTGACACAAACAAGCTCCAAGGAAGAGAAGGTACGGTAGAAGGGTTCTCCGATGTAATGGCGGAAGAAACTGGTAAAAAAGCGTCTCTATGGGTGACCCACCAAGTATCGGCGTCACCGGTCAGGTAGTGTATCGCTAAGTCCACCCTCATATCCTCGGGGGTCTTCAGTATCGTGAATATCTTCTCCATCTCTCGAATCCAAATGTCTAGTCTAGTAGAAGGACCCTTACCGTCATACTTTCTAGGGGCCAACCTCTGAATACCCTCTGGTTGTGACGCCCCTAGATCGTGCCCAGAACTACCCTTTGAAGAACCGGCGTTAAGAGTCTGAAGCACTTGCTGCTGCAGAAGCAGGTTTTGTTGCTGTTGCGTGTAGAACATCTTCAACATAGTCTCAAACTGTTCGACCGTGATGGCAGCCGAAATGACAGGTGTAGAAGTCTCGGTAAGGTCAGATCGCGCATGAGATGCCTCACGTGACGTGACCGTACGCTCAGAGTCATGGGAGTTCCCAGATTCTACTCTATCCCCATGACTCTCGGATCGTGGCATACGATACTCATCCATTTCTGCACATGCACAAACTAATAAAGATTTTACGTTTTAACAGCAATGCATAACTTATGAAGATACATACAAACATGAGCGTATGAAACACCATAAAACGATACTTGAATAAGACGTCCGCTTCACGTTACCCCATCAACTAACTTCTACCCAAATCTCTAATGTCACACCTAATGTCTTTTCTCCTCCTCACATTGATCCTATAACTTTATTACCCATCCAAAGGTCCTCAATTCACGTTTCGACTCTGATACCAACTGTAACAACCCGACTTACCGTTGACTGAGTAAACAGGGTCATCACGGGGTTCATTTCCCAAGAAACTGAAATCACACTTCTAAAACTTGAGTAAAGGAATCGCCAGGTCTTTAACGTAACTGACTCAACTATATCTCAAAACAAACATTAAACTAAAGCAAAGGATAATCATACAATTCTCTACAAGTCCGATATAACCAACACAGCCAAATCAAATTTACATTTATCTAAAATTCCTTATACAAAACTACAAATTCCTAAGTGCTCAGCTCAATATACATATTTGGAACCTCTAATCACCTTTGCTAATCCATTATTCCCGACTGGTTCCGATCTATGGACAAGCTAAAAATTGGAAACAACAGAAGGTCAGACTAAACTGAATGAGAAGTAACAATCCAAAACAACAAAACACAATGATTCAAATCATAGGTTTAAAAACAACATCATTTTCCTAGATCTATGAGCGCACAGGGAGTCTAGTTTGAGAAGTGCCCCATAGCTCTAAGGCTATGTCGCTCTCGGGTGAAGCTAGTCAATATCTGAATGACAATTCGCTTCAAAAACAGGGAGCAGGGAACAATGTTCCTCAACTCCGTCAATGACCAGCTCGCAAGCCCGATCCATTGACCATATCATAATATTAGCATAAGCATTCACAACAACATTTGTCTCAAACATAACAAGAAAAAAAAAATGCTTTAGTAAAAGGTTTATTTTCAAGAATGTAGTCTGACCCGACCCTTTATTTTCACCAATGACGCCTCCTGAAGCATAACAAACATAACATCACAACAAAGCGTTCGATACTACAAACTAGGTTCATTAGCTCATTGCATCTCCTCCTAAGACCACATCTTAGTTCCAGCTTCTATTCTAATATTTCTAATTTCAAAGATTGCACAAGTTCTAACTCTAATCCCCAAAAATCATTAGAAAATATATAACCTTATTTAAAACTAGCTTATATTCTTGTAATGATCGTACGTCTCCACAATTCCCTTTGTATTCCAATTCAAACACTTCCATGTTCATCTAAACTCAAAACCAAGAAACTAAACGAGATTAACAAACAATCCAAAAGAAAGATTCAGCTAGTTTATCCATTTAACTAATAATTTCCACACAAACCCTAAATATTCTCAAGAACAACCAATCACATATAATCAAGAGTTATATCCAACACTTACATTCACCCAACTATTCGATTAATAAAAACAAGATTTATCCACCATTAGTAATTTCACAAGAATCTCCTAATATTCAAGAACATCAAATTTCCATAATCTTTCTACATTTAACATCCTATTGATATTCTAATCTTTGTAAATTACGTACTAATTAATAATTCCAACAAATTGTTTCAATATTCCACAATCTACCATTTATACATCATAAAACCCAGATTACATTTGATTTTAGAATTCTTCCTCAAAACTCCTCAATCACAATCTCTTATAATCACATATCAATCATCACTAGATTCATTTAATTTAAAGTAAACACACACATATAGTTATACTTGAGGTTTCCATTATATTCATGGTGACAAGATTCTTGAATGTATTAACACAATAATAAGGTTCAAGGAAAGAACAATAGAAAATTTATTCAATAGGGTATCATAAAATGGCAAGGGAAAGGCACAATTTCAAGAGAAGAAGAGGTGTTATACCCGACTGATTTTGTGAAGGAGATATAGGTTTGATTGGCTACGTTTTTCCCAGAAAAAGGACACCAAAAATTGACCAAAAATGGGCCTGCTGCCGCGGCTATTGTCGCCTGTTTTGAGGAGAAGTAACCACCGAGAAATAGTGATGGTTCTTGGGCACATGATCTCAGGGACCAAGAGAGGGGAAGATCGACTATTAGCTTGAATAATTTCAGTGTGATTCTGCCATTTTCAGAGGAAATGGCGGGAGAAAGGAGGAAGATAAGTGTTCTTGAGATTTTCATGTGTTTAATGGAGTGTGATGCTGATTTTTGGGTTATGCGAATGGAAGAAAGAAGGAAATGGTTGCTGATTTCCTTTGAGTTCATTCGAGTGTGAGGGAAAAAGAGGAGGGTTTATTATTATTATTATTATTATTATTATTATTATTATTATTATTATTATTATTATTATTATTATTTTAATTTAAAAGAAAAGGAAAAGAAGAGAAATTAAATTGAGAATATTTTATGTCATGTGTATTTAAGATCATTCTCGCACTGATAATTCTCTTAAACTTACTCGTCTTAAAAATTAATTCCCAAATGTTACATAGTACATTTAAAAGTACATGAAAAAAACAAGGTGAAAGTAACTAATAAAGATCTAAAAACACGTAAAGTCAATTTATAAAAGATTTTTAAAAACTTCAAAACATATCGAACATTTTCCTAATCATCTAAAAAGACTTTTCTAATTTCTTATATCTTTCTTTCAATTTAACCTCATATTAAGGATCCTCCTCGAAATACCTTTCAAGTGCAAGTACAAGATCAAGAGCAACACTTAACATAAAAAGGTAGAGTTCCAAATAGTAACCACATCAAGACATATATTTTGGTAATAATTTTCTCAACAAAAACACATTTCTTAAACCTTTGCAATCTTGATGGTGATCGCTAATATAAAAATATTTTATCTATGATCCGCCCCATGACCCGCATAACCCGAAACCTTCCCTGCACCCACAAAAACATTTGATGACCTGTATTTGACTCGCCCCGCATCCAATCTGACCTGTCCAACTACCACATGAAATTTACCCGCTTATCTTTACAATCAAATTAAAATGAAAGTACGCTTTGCTTTGAATCTTTACATCACCCAATTATTTCTTTTGTATCATATATTCTCCCGATAGTGTGTTCTTTGTGAAGCTCCAATCCATATTGGTATATAACAAAGGCAAAAGAATCTAAACACTAAACTAGCCCCATTAAGACAATAACATGAAAGGGGCTAAAAGTATTGCAAGGCAACAATAAGTTGCCAAAGCAAAATAGGTGCAACAAACTGCTATCATCAGCCTAAAATCCACCTGATAGGATGTGGGTAGTGGCAGATCTAAAACTCAAATTTAGTGGGAGCATATTTAACACAAAATTCATTCAATTAAAGAATTCAATAAATCATAAATATACATATATATAAAAAAATATTTTTAATTCAACTCTATAAAAATAATATAATATAATCTATTTTGATGATCTTTACTATCTTGAAATCGACAAATAATAAGATCATTGAGAATACTACAAAATACATCTTTTTCGATAAAAATTACGAAGCAATCATTCATCCATTGATTTTCCATTTTATTACACAAATTTTTCTTTACAATATTGAAGCTTTCTCCACTGTATCTATTACAACAAGTAGTACCAAAATTAGTTTCAAAAACAAATAAACTAAGGGATAAACTACAATTTTTTGTCATTACTAATATATGAGAAAGATCAAGTATCTTTTCTAATTACCAAAATGATCGTCATCTCGCATATCTGCAATGTAAATCTTAAGTTGGTGTACAAGCTCTACAAGAGCACCATTTGAAAAATCATGTGGATAAAACATAACCAACTTTACTAACCTATGTAGATCAAAAGTATGAAAGGAATCTAAATGGCTAAAACAAGTTGTGAAATAAAGTAATTTCGAATTCGTTTCATTGAAACGATTGTTCAACTTTTGTAGTAACATGTGTTGAGATTTAGAACATGTAGGACTATATCCAAAGGCTTAAGGTGTAACAGATCGTTCTTTTCTAATGTAGGTTTATTATAAAATATAGTAAGTAATGCTAAGCGGAAGTCTATCGAACCGTGATTATTGCGAAAAAGAAACAAAACAAAACAGAATTTTCAAAAAAAACAAGGAAAACTTAAATCATTAAAATATAATTTTACGTATTACATCTTTCTTTAATACATAATTATCGTCTTTACATACCCGTAATATAAACTACATACTTATAATATCCTAATCTCACATAAACAATACAATAGCTTCTTAATAACTTCATGTAAAGTTACCTGTAGCATCTGCTCCCGAAATATGGGAACAGCCGATGGAAATCGGTCAGCTTTAAAAAAAACCGAGTATAGAAACTTACCGTAATTATGCAAGTATAGAAAATATATGCATTGCAACAAATAATATGCAAAAATAAGTGCATCACAATGAATAATATGCAAGGTATCTTATGTATTGTAGGGAATTCATTTTTATATTAGATTCATTTATATATATTAAACTTCCGGTCCTTCTGCTTGAGTACCAGGGCGTGATTTACTAACACTTCTGCTTGAGTGTTAGGGCATGGAATCCGATTATTTATTTAATGAATGCAACACATATGATCTTTGTTTGATATATGTAAGGGCCTGTTAGGGTGAGGTAAACCAAAACCCCTAACTTAGTAGGAGTCGTCACTCCTCCAGTACAATGTTGCTCGAGCCACAGATCAGGTTAAACAACCTTACTGTGTTCGCCGTATTTTACGTGCCGGAAAACACGTCCCACGTTTTTTACATGCCGGAAGCATGGTTCGGCATTTCCTTACTATCAAGCCTTTTTATTATCATGTTACTGTTTTCATATAAATACAACATTACAATAACATACAATAGAAATAAATTCATTACGACTTACATACAAATAATCATTTATTATTATTAAAATCAAAACTAAATGGGTCTTTAGTATTTATTATAAATAAATTTCAATTATGCTTCATTATTTTCTTAATAACTTATTTTTAGATTTAGTACATGAATAATTAATTTTGTTAAGATCAAAATCTACACGAAATATTTTAAAATAAATAAATTTTTATTAAATAAGTTGGTATATATTTTTATTCACCAAAATAAATTAATTTTAATTATTATTTCACTTTTCTTTCTTTTTGCCTACAATAACAATTTAGATTATTAATTTATTTCTTTAAAATTTAAATATCACAAAATTTTACAAAAAAAAAAAAAATTTAAATGAAATGAAAATACAGTAACACTAAGAAAAATTATTTTTTTCCAGAATTATTTATTTTTAACCAATTTATGAATTTTCTTATTTTATGCGTTTTTTAAGCAAAAATTAATAATAATATTTATACTCAACTATAATTCACGAAATTAATACACAACTTATATTTCATATGTATATATGTACAGAAAAATTTTCGTTTAAAAATATTAATGTTTACTATTTTAATTAAAATTATTTTAGATTTTGCGGTTTGTTTTTTTAGAAAAAATTAATAATAATATTTATACTCAATAATATTTCACGAAATTAATACACAATCTATATCTCATATTTATATATATGTACAGAAAAAATTTCGTTTAAAAATATTAATATTTACTATTTTAATTTAAATTATTTCAGATTTTGCGGTTTTTGGCAATTCAAAGAATAAATCATATAAAAATTTATGGGCATAATTTCATGTAAATAAATATATGTAAGAATTTATACCTTCAATAATTTCACTATTAATTATTTTAGAATTTTTAGCCACAAAATTAGCTTCCTCCCGTTGAATTTCTATAATTAATACTAAATACTATTATTAGAAAATTTTTGAGAATTTTTAGGAATTTTTCTAGGGTTTTTTGGAATTTTTCTTTAGGAATTTGCTTTTAGGAATTAATTTTTCTGATTTTTTTTTCCTCCTCTTTTCATTTACCCACAGTTCTTTGGGTATAAATAGGCTAAGGATAGTAATTAATTTTTTTTTTTATTATTTTAATCTTCCTTCATGTGTAAGAAAATCAAAAATCCAAGATCTTATTCTTGGTTTTATGTAAAAGATAAGACTACATTAATTTTTTTTTGGCACCTAGCCATCTTGCCGCCAACTTTAAAGATTTTTTACTTTTACTTTTCTTTTTTTTTTTTTGTTTTTTATATTATTATATATATTTTTATTTTTAATCATAAATTAATATAGGAAATAAAAAGATTAAGTTATTGTAGGTAATTTAGCTAGACTTAATATTTAGGTAATTTATTTTAAGAGAAATAAATTATACATAAAAGAAAATCGAGAGCTTAAAAACAATTCGAATAAAATTTCGAAACGACATTAAAAACAAAATAAAACGAAACGATTATTGAATTTGTCAAAATATTTAAGATTAAGAAAAACGGTCTGTTACAACTCTTCCCCCCTTAACATAGTTTCGTCCCGAAACTTGAACCTAAATGAATAACTGGGGATAGCGTTTTCTCATATCAGTTTCTCTTTCCCAGGTTGCTTCTTCGACATGATGGTTCGACCATAGCACTTTAACTTGAGGTATTCTTTTATTCCTCAATTCTTTCACTTGCCGATCCAAAATTCTAATTGGTCTTTCTTCATAAGTTAGGTTTTCATCAATCTGGAGGGGTTCGTGAACTAACACATGTGATGGATCGTGGATATACTTTCTCAACTGAGAAACATGGAATACATTATGAACTCTAGCTAAACGCGGGGGTAAAGCTAGTTCGTATGCCACTTCTCCTACTCTTTTCAAAATTTCAAAAGGTCCGATAAATTTAGGGCTTAATTTCCCTTTTATCCCAAAGCGTTGGACTCCTTTCGTTGGTGAAATCTTTAGAAATACTTTGTCACTTCAGCAAATTGCAAAGCTCTGCGACGGTTGTCTGCATAACTCTTCTGTCTACTTTGTGCTGCCTTCATATTCTCTTGTACCACCCTCAAGCTATCAATAGAGTCTTGAATAAGATCTGGTCCTTCAGGCACATTTCGGTCCATCTGATCCCAACACAACGGCACTCGACATTTTCTTCCGTATAAGGCTTCATTTGGTGCCATCTTGATGCTGGTTTGATAGCTGTTGTTGTACGAAAACTCTATCAAAGGCAATTTCTGCTCCCATGAACCACCAAATTCAAGAATACAACATCTCAAAAGATCCTTTAATGTCTGGATGGTTCTTTCGGTTTGGCCATCAGTAGCCGGATGAAATGCAGTACTTAAACATAGCTTCGATCCGAATGCTTCTTGCAACTTTTCCAAAAATCGAGACAAAAATTTTGGGTCTCTGTCAGACACAATTGTTCTCGGTACTCCATGTAATCTTACAATTTCTCGAACATAAGCATCAGCCAATTGTTTTACTGACCATGTTCCCTTTATTGGCAGGAACCTTGCAACTTTGGTCAATCTGTCAACTATTACCCAAATTGTGTCATTTCCTCGTTGCGTTCTTGGTAATCCAACTACAAAATCCATGGATACGGAATCCCATTTCCACTCAGGAATTTTTAGTGGTTCAAGTAGTCCAGAACTCTTCTGCCTTTCAAATTTCACCTTCTGGCATATCAAGCATCGAGATACAAAATCAGCTACATTTTTCCTCATACCTTTCCACCAAAATAATTTCCTTAATTCTTCAATCATTTTATCTCTACCAGGGTGTAAGTGAAACATTCCTTGGTGTCCTTCCTTCAAAATCTCTTTTTTCAACTCTGTGTTGTCTGGTATACACAATCTCCCGTTCATTCTTAGTTCACCTTTCTCACCCACTTCGAACGCTTCTGTCTCTTTTCTTTGAACTCGAATGATTAACTCGATTATCTCGGGATCTTCTTGTTGTGCTTCTATAATTCTTTCGAACAAAGTCGGTTGTATAGTCATTGCTCCCGAAATACTCAACAACTTGATAGTGATTAACAATTTCTAGATCTAACTTCTGGATTTCTCGGTATAGTTCCCAAGGTACCGTCATTATAGCATTTACAGATATCCTCGGCCTTCTGCTCAATGCATCTGCCACTTTGTTTGCTTTTCCAGGATGATAATTTATGTCAACATCAAAGTCTTTAATGATTTCCAGCCACCGCCTTTGTTCATATTCAGCTCCTTCTGAGTGAAGACATATTTCAAATTTTTATGATCAGTGAAGATCTTGCATGGTACTCCATAGAGATAATGTCTCCATAACTTCAGGGCAAAAATTACAGCTGCTAGTTCAATGTCGTGTACTGGATAATTCAACTCGTGTGGCCTTAATTGCCTTGACGCATAAGCTACTACTTTGCCTTCTTGCATTAGCACACATCCCAAACCTTCCTTCGATGCATCACAATATACCTCAAATGCTTTCCCACAGTCGGGCATGATCAACACAGGTGCCGTCGTAAGTCTCCTTTTAAGCTCTTCTAATGATTTACTCTGCTTCTCGCCCCACTGAAACCGAACTCCCTTTTTAAGCAACTCAAACAACGGTCGGGCAATTTTAGAAAAATTTTCCACAAACTTCCTGTAATAGCCTGCCAAGCCTAAGAAACTTCTTACTTCAGTAACACTCTTTGGATTCGGCCATTCCATCACTGCCCTAATCTTTTCAGGGTCAACAGAAATTCCATCCTTCGAAACAACGTGCCCTAAGAAAGATATCTTTTCTAACCAAAATTCACATTTACTAAACTTGCCAAAAAGTTTCTCTTGTCTCAACTTCTCTAAAACTATCCTTAAGTGCTTCTCATGTTGCTCTTCATTCTTCGAATACACCAATATATCATCAATAAACACAACCACAAACTTATCCACGTAAGGGTTGAAATATCTTTGCATGAGATCCATAAATGCTGCTGGAGCATTCGTTAGACCAAATGGCATTACTAGAAACTCATAGTGCCCATATCTGGTTCTGAATGCAGTCTTAGGAATATCTTCTTCAGCAATCCTTAATTGATGATAATCAGACCTCAAATCTATCTTTGAAAAGACCCTTGCTCCCCCTAACTGATCAAAAAGGTCATCTATCCTTGGCAAAGGATAACGATTCTTGATGGTAATCTTATTGATCTCCCGATAATCAATGCATAGCCTCATACTCCCATCTTTCTTTCTGACAAAGAGGACCGGAGCTCCCCATGGTGAAACGCTAGGTCGAATGAAACCTTTTTCCAGCAATTCATCTAGCTGCTTTTTCAGCTCAGCCAATTCAGCTGGAGCAAAACGGTAAGGAGTTTTAGAAATAGGGGTGATATCAGGAATACGGTCAATATGGAAGTCTACTTCTCTTCTTGGAGGTATACCGGGTAATTCTTCAGGAAACACATCAGAATATTCTTGCACGATCGGGGTTTCTTGCAAACTAGGTTTAGGTTTTACTTCTTCAGTAGTAACATAACATAAGAACCCTTCATCTCCTTGTCTTATCATTTGTGATGCTTGAATTACAGAAATTGTCTCTAGCTGAGATCTTGAGTTCTTCCGAATACACTTTGTTCCCTCGGAAGTTTTTATTCTAACAACCTTTTTCTTACACAAAATCTTCGCTGAATATCTCTCCAACCAATCCATACCCAAAATGATATCAAATGTTCCCAAATCAAATTGAATTAAGTCAGCTGGTAAAAGATTCCCACAAATCTCTAATGGAAAATCATAAAAGATACGGTCACACAGGTAAGGTGTACCATCAGGTAAGTTGATACACAAGTGGGATTTTTGAGGTTTCAAAGAAATAGAAGATATGCGGAGAAAAGCGCTAGAAATAAAAGACCTATCCGCTCCACAATCAAACAAAACATTTGCTGTTAAATTACCAACAGGGAATTTTCTAGAAATTACTTTACCTTCAACTTCAAACTCCTGGTGTAAACCATCATAATGATCTCCAATGGTTCACCTCTTACGATATACCCTCTACTACCACCTTTTGGCATCTTTTAATAAGGTAGGGAAGTGTTGCGTAAGCTATATTTTAAATCGCAAATCACACTTTTTTTTTAAGCACAGAAAACACATAAAACAAATTTCATTTAAAATACTAATTTTAATTTTTTTTTTTTCAAAATGTAAATTATCACGGTGTTTCCTAGTATCGGATAAGAAGATCCGACCATTCGAATAACGTTGGCTCTGATACCAAGTGTAACGGATCGTTCTTTTCTAATGTAGGTTTATTATAAAATATAGTAAGTAATGCTAAGCGGAAGTCTATCGAACCGTGATTATTGCGAAAAAGAAACAAAACAAAACAGAATTTTCAAAAAAAACAAGGAAAACTTAAATCATTAAAATATAATTTTACGTATTACATCTTTCTTTAATACATAATTATCGTCTTTACATACCCGTAATATAAACTACATACTTATAATATCCTAATCTCACATAAACAATACAATAGCTTCTTAATAACTTCATGTAAAGTTACCTGTAGCATCTGCTCCCGAAATATGGGAACAGCCGATGGAAATCGGTCAGCTTTAAAAAAAACCGAGTATAGAAACTTACCGTAATTATGCAAGTATAGAAAATATATGCATTGCAACAAATAATATGCAAAAATAAGTGCATCACAATGAATAATATGCAAGGTATCTTATGTATTGTAGGGAATTCATTTTTATATTAGATTCATTTATATATATTAAACTTCTGGTCCTTCTGCTTGAGTACCAGGGCGTGATTTACTAACACTTCTGCTTGAGTGTTAGGGCATGGAATCCGATTATTTATTTAATGAATGCAACACATATGATCTTTGTTTGATATATGTAAGGGCCTGTTAGGGTGAGGTCAACCAAAACCCCTAACTTAGTGGGAGTCGTCACTCCTCCAGTACAATGTTGCTCGAGCCACAGATCAGGTTAAACAACCTTACTGTGTTCGCCGTATTTTACGTGCCGGAAAACACGTCCCACGTTTTTTACATGCCGGAAGCATGGTTCGGCATTTCCTTACTATCAAGCCTTTTTATTATCATGTTACTGTTTTCATATAAATGCAACATTACAATAACATACAATAGAAATAAATTCATTACGACTTACATACAAATAATCATTTATTATTATTAAAATCAAAACTAAATGGGTCTTTAGTATTTATTTATAAATAAATTTCAATTATGCTTCATTATTTTCTTAATAACTTATTTTTAGATTTAGTACATGAATAATTAATTTTGTTAAGATCAAAATCTACAGGAAATATTTTAAAATATATAAATTTTTATTAAATAAGTTGGTATATATTTTTATTCACCAAAATAAATTAATTTTAATTATTATTTCACTTTTCTTTCTTTTTGCCTACAATAACAATTTAGATTATTAATTTATTTCTTTAAAATTTAAATATCACAAAATTTTACAAAAAAAAAAAAAATTTAAATGAAATGAAAATACAGTAACACTAAAAAAAAATTATTTTTTTTCCAGAATTATTTATTTTTAACCAATTTATGAATTTTCTTATTTTATGCGTTTTTTAAGAAAAAATTAATAATAATACTTATACTCAACTATAATTCACGAAATTAATACACAACTTATATTTCATATGTATATATGTACAGAAAAATTTTCGTTTAAAAATATTAATGTTTACTATTTTAATTAAAATTATTGCAGATTTTGCGGTTTGTTTTTTTAGAAAAAATTAATAATAATATTTATACTCAATAATATTTCACGAAATTAATACACAATCGATATCTCATATATATATATGTACAGAAAAAAGTTCGTTTAAAAATATTAGGATTTACTATTTTAATTTAAATTATGTCAGATTTTGCGGTTTTTGGCAATTCAAAGAATAAATCATATAAATTAAATTACAACGAATTAATTCACCAAAATTTGCAGAAAATGAAATTTAAATATAATAAACACATATAAAAATTTATGGGCATAATTTCATGTAAATAAATATATGTAAGAATTTATACCTTCAATAATTTCACTATTAATTATTGTAGAATTTTTAGCCACAAAATTAGCTTCCTCCCCTTGAATTTCTATAATTAATACTAAATACTATTATTAGAAAATTTTTGAGAATTTTTAGGAATTTTTCTAGGGTTTTTTGGAATTTTTCTTTAGGAATTTGCTTTTAGGAATTAATTTTTCTGATTTTTTTTTTCCTCCTCTTTTCATTTACCCACGGTTCTTTGGGTATAAATAGGCTAAGGATAGTAATTAATTTTTTTTTATTATTTTAATCTTCCTTCATGTGTAAGAAAATCAAAAATCCAAGATCTTATTCTTTGTTTTATGTAAAAGATAAGACTACATTAATTTTTTTTTGGCACCTAGCCATCTTGCCGCCAACTTTAAAGATTTTTTACTTTTACTTTTTTTTTTTATATTATTATATATATTTTTATTTTTAATCATAAATTAATATAGGAAATAAAAAGATTAAGTTATTGTAGGTAATTTAGCTAGACTTAATATTTAGGTAATTTATTTTAAGAGAAATAAATTATACATAAAAGAAAATCGAGAGCTTAAAAACAATTTGAATAAAATTTCGAAACGACATTAAAAACAAAATAAAACGAAACGATTATTGAATTTGTCAAAATATTTAAGATTAAGAAAAACGGTCTGTTACATAAGGCATGTACTAAGGTATAGACTAAGCAAACACATAACAACGGAACCAAAAACATGTGCTCGAGTGGTCTGCTCATTCAAGCAAGGAGTCCATTTCCATACACAAAGGAGACACTACAAAGATCATCTTGTATTTGTAGTTTATTTTCCGCATTATTATTTGTAATAATCTATTGTGATAATTTATGCGATCATGGCGAGCATTAGGGAACTCACTTCGAACTTGATGAAATTGGACAAGTTTTTGGGTGTGGAATTTAGAAGATGGCAAAAGAAGATGCTTATCCTTTTGACTTCCCTCAATGTGGCCTATGTGATAAGCACTCCGAAACCGAAAGAAAAGGAAAATGAAACTTTGGAGGAGGCAAGGAAGTGAAACAAGTGGGAGAACGATAATTTCATATAAGGAGGACACATCCTCAACGGTATGTGCGATTCTCTTTTCGATATTTATCAATTTCATGAATCTGCTAAGATGTTATGGGATAGTTTAGAAGATAAATATATGTCGGAAGATGCAAGCTCTAAGAAGTTTTTAGTAAGTAACTTTAATAATTAAAATGTTGGAAAACCGTCCAGTGATGGATCAATTCCATGAATTACAGCGCATGTATAATAACATGAAAGTGCATGACATAACCATGGATGAAATTTACATAGGTTCAAGTATCAAAGACATGTTGCCAAACACTTGGAGGGATGTTAAACATACCCTTAAAAAGGAAGAGATTACTCTCTTAGAACTCGCTCAACATCTTCAAGTTGAAGCAAGTTTAAGGGAACTTGAAAGTTCAAAGGAGGATAATCCCAATCTTTCAACCTTCAACATGGTGATAAATGATGAAAAGGCTTCAACAACTGGAGACAAGAGGAAGAAACCACAAAATCCCAAAGGAAAAGGCATGAAAGAGGTTAATGATAATGCTTGTTGGGAATGTGGAAAGCCTGAACATCGCAAGAAAAATTGTTTTGTGCTTAAGAATAAACTTAAGAAGATGAAGGGTAATGCTTCTACAAGCAATAACCCTCCTACTAAAGGTAATCTTGCAATTTTGGATGAAAATTCTAATTTGAATTTTTCTTCCATGGATTCTAATGTGAATATTGTGCAGGATGATGACATGTCTTGGTGGATCGATTCGGGGGCCTTGAGACATGCGTGCAAGATTAAACATTGGTTTAAAACTTTACACAATGTTTTGGATGGATAGAATCTCTACATGGGATCAATCGAAGTCCATGGTAAAGGACAAGTGGAACTCTTGTTTACATCAGGAAATACCTTAGTCCTTAGGGATGTATACTTTGCTCCTGATATTAGTAGGAATCTTGTCTTTAGTCCTATCTTGAATCGATTAGGATATAAGTTGGTATTTAAAGCCGATAGATGTATAATATCTAAGTGTAACTTGTTTATAGGTCGTGCTTATTTATGTTGTAATTTGTTTAAACTTTCCTTAAATTCTAATCCTAAAAACATAATATGTAATATAAATATGTGTGATGATTTACATTATTTATGGCATCTTAAATTAGCACATGTTAACTTTGGTAAAGTTTCTTTTATGTCTAAGCATGAGTTGATACCTTTATGTGAACAAAAATCTGAAAATTGCAAAACGTGTATGCTTAATAAGATCACAAGAGCACCTTTCAAAAGTGTTCAAAGAAAATCTGAAATTTTAGAACTTATACATAGTGATCTTTGTGACTTTCATAGTACACCATCATTAGGCAATAAAATATATGTTATTACTTTTATTGATGATTATTCAAGATTTTGTTATGTTTATCTTTTGCATTCAAAAGATGAGGCATTTAACTCTTTTAAAGTTTACAAGAATGAAGTTGAACTTCAAATTAATGGTAAACTTAAGAGATTAACAACCAACAAAGGAGGAGAATACTATGATTCTCACTATTTCCAATCAATCGAAATTATACATGAAACAACCTCTGGTTACGCACCACAATCCAATGGTGTGGAGGAAAGGAAGAACCGAACTCTTCAAGAAATGGTTAATTCCATGTTGTCATACTCAAATTTTAGTGATAGATTCTGGAGAGAAGCAATGTTAACCGCACGTCACATTCTAAACCGGATTCCATCAAGAACTCATAAGGAAACTCCTTATGAATTATGGTACAAAAAGAAACCAAACTTAAGTTATTTTAAGGTTTGGGGTTGTAGGGCTATCATAAGGGTACCCGGACAAAAGAGAAAGAAACTCGGTGAACGAGGTCTTGAATGCATCTTTATTAGTTATGCAAAACCCTATAGGTTCTATGTTATAGAACAAAATGAATATATATATCGATCCATTCGATAATTGAGTCTAGAGATGTAATATTTGATGAGAATAGATTCTCATCAATTGGTAGACAAAGAAATCTACACATAAATATCAATGACAATGATGAACTTGAAAATATTCAACAAGAAAACTCAAATAAAGATGATTTTGATGAAAATCAACAAATTGTCTTGCAAGATACTCCCTTGGATGAAGAAAATATTCCTAAAAGAAGTAAACGACAAAGGAAAGCAAAGACTTATGGTCCCGATTTTCATGTATATCTAGTAGAAGGTACTATAAATGATGTTCATTCTAGTGTTCCATATTTGCTAAATATGGAAGGAGACCCATTGTTGTATAGTGATGCTATGGCATCAAAAGATAATTCCTTTTGGAAGGGAGCTATCAATGATGAAATGAATTCCATCATGTGAAATAATACATGGGTATTAGTAGATTTACCTCCATCTTGTGAACCGATTGGTTGCAAGTGGATCTTTCGTTAAAAGATGAGAATTGATGGTATTATCGATAAGTTTAAGGCCCTTTTAGTGGCACAACGCTTTCGACAAAAGCATGATATCGATCATTTCGATACATATGCAAGAGTTGCAAGAACAACCACCATTCGGTTGTTGGTAGCGTTAGCTTCAATTCATAATCTAGTGATTCATCAAATGGACGTGAAAACTGCCTTTTTGTATGGAGAACTAGATGAAGAAGTTTATATGAAGAAACCCGAGGGTTTGTTTTAAAAAGACATGAAAATAAGGTGTATAAACTTGTAAAGTCGTTATGCGGACTCAAACAAGCACCGAAACAATAGCATCAAAAGTTTGATGAGACAGTTTTGTCCTTTGGATTCAAGTTAAATCAAGCCGATAAGTGCATTTATAGCAAATTCGATGGGCAAGGCAACAGATTCATTATATGCCTCTGTGTTGATGATATGCTCATATTTGGTACTGATTTAGTACAGGTTCAAGAGACAAAAGAGTTTTTGTCAAGTTCGTTCCAAATGAAGGATATGGGGGAGGCCGATGTGATCTTTAGAATAATGATCATAAGAGATGGCAATGGAATCAAGTTAAGGCAAGCTCATTACATTGATAAAGTACTTAAAAATTCAACATGTTTGATACAACTTCGATCTTAACCCCAATGGATCAACATGTCAAGCTTCGTAGAGATGATAAGAAACCAGTTTCGAAAAGGTTATTGGATCTCTAATGTATGCGGTGACTTGTAAGAGACCTGATATAGCCTTTGCGGTGGAAAAGTTAAGTATGTTTACAAGTAATCCAGGACCACGTCATTGGACAGCGGTTAGAAGACTATTAAAATACTTGAAAGGTACTATAGATCGTGGTATCACTCATAGTGGAGAACCTCCAATTTTGGAAGGTTATTCTGATGCAAGTTGGATCACAAATGAAGAGGACAATTCTTCTACAAGTGGTTGGGTGTTCGTTTATGGGGGAGGAGCCATATCATGGTCTTCCAAGAAACAAACACGTATTGCCGATTCCACTATAGCTTCTGAGTTTATAGCGCTAGTGTATGCAGGAAAGGAAGCAGAATGGTTGCGAGATCTCATGTTTGAGATACCGATATTTCCAATGCCTATATGACCAATGGCAATTCATACGGATTGCAGGACGACATTAGCGAAGGCTTACAATTAGGGGTGTTCATTACCGGGTAACTTTTTAAACGGCCCGTGTCCCGGCCCATTTAATGCGGGTACCCGGTTTTCGGGTACCAAGATAAGACGAGTCGGGACACCGGGTACCCGGAAATTATTTTTTGGTTATTTTGACAGATTTAATTTAAAGTTTTTATTAGAGAATTCTGAGCAGAAATCAAAATAATGGTGAACAGTGCAGTAATTCTAGGCATAAAGAAGAAATCAGATTTAATTATAGTTGTTATAAACCTATTATTTAGGCAGAATTTTAAATTTTAAAACTAATAAAAGAAGAAATCAGAAATCAGATTCAATCCCTAAACAACAAGGATAATTATTAGAACAATTTTAGGCACCCAAGATTTCTATTCACCATTAAAGAAGAAACAAAAGAAGGTTTAGAATTAGAAGATGGGAAATCAACAAAACAAAAAAGAAGTTTAAGTGATTTATTAAAAACCCATGAAATTAATCAAACACCACCATTTTTAACACTAATTTCATCCCCTCAATTTGTAACACCTCCATTAACACCAATGGAATCTTGTCATAGTAATCAAAGTGGTGGGTAATAACCCATTTTTTGAATCTTCAAATGATGCTGAATTTAGTAAGATTGTGAAATCTTCTCCTCCTCCAATTTCATCTCTTCAATTTGCAACACCTCCATTATTGTATCTTAAAATGAAGAAAATGAGGAATTAAAACACCATTATCATTCTCCTTATTGTTTTAAGGGCGATTCTTCTTGTTCTTCACAAGTACTTCCTTTGGCTTCTTCTCCTTTAAATTTAGCACCATGTAACATGAAATTTAAGAATTGTCCTAACTTTGTAATGTATGTATGATGAAGTCTTTTTTTTTTTTTTCCTGAAAACTGAAAAGAGAAATCAGAAAACCCTAAAAAAAAATAAGTATATATAATAACTATAACTAAGCGGGGTATTCACGGGTACCCGGATCCTTTTAAAATCGGCCCATGACCCGACCCGGAATTTTCAAATTTTTTTATTTTTTGACCCACCATTTATGAGGCGGGTCGGCGGGGCGGGTATTTTTGAGCACCCCTACTTACAAACAAGTGTATAATGGTAAATCTTGTCATATTGCTCTTAGGCACAACCTAGTCCAAGGATATATCGTTAATGGGGTCATAACTCTTGATTATGTGAACACTAAGTTCAATTTGGTTGATTTCTTCACTAAAGCCATGAGTAGGGATTCAATTGAACAGGCGTCAGTTGCAATCGAATTACGTTAACTAAATTCAATAAGAAAGCCCAATTCACGCATGATTAACGTTGTGTTTGAATTCAATGTGGTGTAATTCTTTTTCAGTTTTGTAAGAAACAAGTTTTAATGACCTATAGTTGCTTTAGACCGTGAATAGCAAGGTAGTCGTCAATTAAAGTTCTCAAGGCTCGGAGTTGAAGAGCTCTTGATGAAGTATCCATTCGCGGGAATATTTTATACGTAAGGAGAACATACCTATATAAGTTTGAAGTTCGGGCCGCTTCAAGTAGTCAAGATTAACGTATGGTTTAAAACATGTAATAAGGCATAGACTAAGCAAACACGTAACAACAGAACCAAAAACATGTGCTCGAGTTGTCTGCTCGTTCGAGCACTTTCTCGTTCGTCAGACAGTTTGTTCAGAAAGCTTCTGGAGTGTGTTTTGGCTTATGCTTGTTCGAGCACCTATAGTGCTCGTTCGAGCACATTGAAATAGAACATCTGTTCGTGATAAGAAACTTTGTTTCATGGAGTAATGTGTTGTTATGAATGAATGTTTTACCTCATAATTAACTGATAATCATCAGTTATTATTGATGTATAGTTTTGGATGAATTCATGTCACTTCAACTCTATAAATAAGAGTGAGTGCATGGAAATCATTTATATCTTGAGCATCAATTTCTGTCATGTCTTTCTCTCAATCTCTTGAAATATAGAAAAGAGTAATTAACTCTTTTATTGTTTTCTGGTTTTAATCTCTACATAAACACATAATCATTTAGTTCAATCGGTTCATACTAATTGGTTGATGTGATTGATTGTATCTCATTGTGAATTTCCACATGAATAACCCAAGTACCTTTGTGGGGGAAATATCACAATAGGAAAGCTTAAAGTTGCCTTCAATCTATATCAAGATTTTCGAGTGACGTTTATCGTTGCAAACATATCTTCTCTACAGTGTTGTTCAATTCGAAGTTCATTGAAGGAAAGAGTGCATTACCAAACACAAAGGAGACACTACAAACATCATTTTATATTTGTAGTTTATTTTCCGCATTATTATTTGTAATAACATATCTATAACATTCATAATTAGGTCAACATGATAGTGGTGCAACATTGTAAAGTGAGGAAGCTTGTGCCTTGATTTCCTATTAACAAAACAATTATCATTCAAATTGGCGGTGGATATTGCATGTTTTTCACAAAAGACTTCCGACATCCTTCAAAGGAGAATTTATATTCTTTTTTATACAAAGTAGATATACTATGTTTTGTAGTGTAGTAGTTTGCGATGAACTTTGAATCATCATACTATTTTTTATACATACATATATATATACATATATATATATATATATATATATATATATATATATATATATATATATATATATATATATATATATATATATATATATATATATATATATATATATATATATATATATATATATATATATATATATATATATATATATGTGTGTGTGTGTAATGCCTCGAATTTTTCTCTGTGGCATAATTTCCATTTTATTCCCCTTTCTAGTTACTTTTCTCTAAGTCTAGTTTGTAATTTAAAATAATTTATTATGATATTATTTGTGGATTATTATAACTATCTCTTTTATGCTTTATAATGTGATTTAAAAGGTGCGTAAGTTATTATTATTATTATTATTATTATTATTATTGTTGTTGTTGTTGTTGTTGTTGTTGTTGTTGTTGTTGTTGTTGTTGTTGTCTTCGTGTTAATATATTATTTTTATTAAATTTATGTACTACTATTATATGTCCTAGGTTATTTATTTTTGGACCAACTTGTGGTAACAAGTTTTAAATTAGGAGGACTAAACATAATTTTTTTTAGTACATTATTATCATGATAGGCTTGTAAAATTAGTGTTTAATTAGGTTAATTAATTTTAATTCATGCTTAATTAATTGGTACATTCTAGAATGGAATGAATGCTTGAACATCCTTCAAATCTTTTCATTTTCTTTTCCTCAAGTTGATTGAACTTCCTAATGCTCATAAATTTTAGCCATTATGTGAAGTCTTTTGGGATGGTTTTTCTCCTCCTATAAATACTAGCCTATTGTTATGGAAATTTTCATTCATTCATAAACTAGCTCATAAACTTTCTTTCTCTCATTCTTTTCTCTCAAAATAAAAAAAAAAGAATACTTGCTTTATTTTTCTTCAAGTTCCAAAATATTATCATATTTTTGGGCTACCTTTGAAGACTTATTTTGAATTATTCAAGCTTACTTCAAGGAATTTATTTTGCAAATTATTTGGGAGATTTTCTGGGAGTTTTCTTTAATCTTCTAAAGATTATTACTTTCCTCCATTATCCAGGTAACTAGATTTTTCTTCACTTAGTTTCTTAATTAAACATAGAAGTCTTGTTTAGAATTAATTAAAATTTAAATTGATTAATTCGGTTTTATATAGTAAATTTTGATTTAATTATTTTCGTGCATATATTATTGTTATTTTAATCTTCTATGATGTGTCATAACATAGATTTAATTTAGGATTGGTTAAAATTTATTTTCGTGATTTGAATACTTTTATTTTAAATTATTATGAAAATTTGGAAAATCCACACTTTTTAGTAATAGTAATTTTGCTATAATTTATTGATTTTAATTTATTTCCACATTATTTTAACACTAAAATATGTTACAATCAGTAGGTAATTGTGTAAAGTAATTTTGATGAATTTAGGTTTAATTTTACAAAATTATTATTTAATAATGGCTTAAACTAGTTAATTTGAATTTTGTGAATTAATTAAGGTTAAGAGGAATTAAAAATCTGATTTAATTTATTAATTTATTATTTTTGGTTATGTACTTAATCTGTTGGTTATGTGTTAATTTCGTGTACTACTTATTTATTTAATTAGATAGTTTATGACCATTTGTTGTTAAAGTCATGTAAATGGAGAACTTGACTTTGGCATTGACTTCGACCTTGACCATTGACTTTCGTTCACTTTTATAATGGCTATGTGATTTTATTTTGATGGTTTATAAAACTGTTTTGTTGCTTGTCGACAAGTTTATACTTAAGAATAAAATAACATTGTTTGTAGTATATTCTTGCCAAGAGTTGTAGTAAGGTGTATTCTTGATTAAGTTCGAATTATCCTTATTCCAAACTCAGACATTACAACTTAAACTGTATGATTTTGATCTTGATTGGTTTTGAACTATTCCATAGGAGTTTTGGTATTTTGGAAATGGTCATTGTGGCCTTTGGGTTCTTAAGGGTAAATCCATAGTGGTTCCTTATGAACATTTGATTTGGTTTTGGAATTTGACTATTTGGTTCTTAAGGGTATCCATATTGGTTCCTTATGAACATTGGTTTTGTTGTTATTTGGAAATCGTTGGGTAAGTCCATAGTGGTTCCTTCGATTGGACAGCACATCTATAGTAGATTGGTTTTGGATTTAGTTGTCGTTCTCGTTATGCTGGATCTTCGGAAAACGAGAGAGATTGGCCATTCTTAGACAGGGTTATATCATTGTGGTTGACCCGAGGTTCGCCCTGACTTTATCTAGGCTTAGTGGGCCGCGAATTTGTTCACTGCGTCTGTTCCAAGTACGACTTGAAAATATTATTAACTTGATTTTATTAAATTGTCTTTGAAAAGTTATCCTTGGTTTTAATTGATTTGGTTATCCTACTTTGGTATTAATTGAATTGATCAACATTATTTGACTCTATCGGTTTGGCTTGTATGGTTGGATCGTTGTTAATTGATTTGAATTTTAATTAAGCCTCGCATTAGTTCTTTTTTTAAATTTGAACCTTGGTGTTAAGGACAGTCTAGTTACTGGCCACTAAGTGGTAATTTGTTGTTTAGTTGTTGCAGGTAATGATTGAATTCACTCGGAGCAACTGGGGAATAAGACTGAGAGAGTGTAGGGTTACCTAGAACATTAAGTTGAAGTTTAGATGTTTTATTTTTATTTATAGGAATGTTTTACTCCCTGGATTATTATGTAATGACTTTTTGATTTAGTTTATTCGAAGTTATAATATTCCGAAATTTACTGACCCAACTTAGTGTATTGTTTCCGCCAGTACACCCTATATTAAGACGGGTCATTACAGTTGGTATCAGAACTGAACGGTTCCGAGGCTTGCTTGAGTGAGTTACTTGGAATCTAAGCAATTGACTTGACCATAGAGTGAGGTACTTGGGTAGTAAGAAATGGGGATTGCTTTTAGAAAAGTAAGGAAGTATGTAAGACTACATATAAATTTCTGTTTTTGTAGGATGCCTCCTAGAAGAAGAACATGTGCTGAGAAGGAGTCTTCTCGCCAACGTTTGAGAGCTCTAGAGAATGCTATCATTGCCCTCGCAAATCGATCCACTGGTCCGGCTAACAACCAGTCTTTTTTTGATTGGTTTGATCGTCACCGTCCCCCAGCCTATGAGGGTACTGCCGATCCTGTAGTTCTCGAAGGTTGGTTGCGTGAGATAGAAAAACTCTTTGACGCGACCGGCTGCCCAAATGCTGAAAAGGTAGCTATTGGCTCGTATTACCTGAAGAAAGAGGCTGACAACTGGTGGGGTATGGTCAAAGCTGAATATCTTGCTACCACTGGCTTTGGGTGGGAACAGTTCTCCACGAAGTTGAAGGAGAGATTCTATCCGGACGAGTTGAGGTGGCTGAAAAGAGAAGAGTTTCTCTCTCTGGAACAGGGTTCTATGTCAGTGCAAGCATATACTGACAAGTTCACAGAGTTGTCTCGTTTTGCTGCTGTTTTGATCCCTTCTGAAGTTGAGAAAGTGAGGTTGTATGTAAGGAGGTTAGACGCCCGGATTAGGGTACCAGTGATGTGTTCAGGTGCTGCTACTTTCCAGAGGGCTTATGAAGTTGCCCTTAGTGCTTATGCTGCAGTTCAAGAGGAAGAAGCTGCTAGACGTGCTCTCACAGCCAAGAGGCCCCCTCCCTCATTTCATACTGCAAACCCCTCCAAGAAGTCTAAGCTTATTCCTGCGAAGAAGGGGAGTACTTCTGATTCTAGACCAAAGAAGTGTTTCAAGTGCCAGAAAGATTGGCACCCTGGCAAAAATTGTGATGGTTCTGATGTCAAGTGTTTCTATTGCAATGGTGAGGGTCACCGTTCGTACTCTTGCCCTAAGAATTCTGATGCAGGCAAGACAATTACTGGTGGTAATGTCCCTCTCCGCAACAGGGTTTATAATATGACCGAAACTGAGGAAGAATCGGATGTTGATGTCATTGCCGGTACTATTCTCGTAAACTCTATTCCTGCTTATGTTTTATTTGATACTGGTGCTACTGCTTCTTTCATCTCTTCTTCCTTTATTGAAAAAGCCAAGTTGAACTCTTCTATGTCTGTTAAATCTGTGATCTCCCTTCCTAATGGGGAGAAAATTTCTTGTCATCGCGCTTTTCGAAGCGTTCCTGTTATCATTAACGAGGTAGAATTGACTGCAAATCTTAAAGAGTTCCCCATGGACGAATTCGATGTGATATTCGGCATGGATTGGTTGAAGGAATACCGAGCTGTATTCCATTGTAGGGATGAGAAGGTGGTGTTGAGAAACCATAAAGGGGAGAGAGTTTCTTATTCTAACACCAAGGCAAAACATGGTGTGAAGATCATCTCTGCTATGAAGATGATGAAAATACAAAGGAAAGGGAATGAAGTTTTCTTGTGCAAAGTGACTGAAGTCTTCGAAGGCGTTAAGCTTGAAGACATTCCCATTGTCAGGGACTATCCAGATGTATTTCCCGAAGAATTACCTGGAATCCCTCCCGAAAGAGATGTAGAATTTGGGATTGATTTGATTCCAGGTACCGCTCCTATTTCTAAACCCCCCTATAGAATGGCACCCTCAGAAATGCAAGAGTTAAAGACTCAGTTGCAAGAGCTTATCGATAAGGGTTTTATAAGGCCCAGTGCTTCTCCTTGGGGTGCTCCAGTTCTATTTGTGAAGAAGAAAGATGGTAGTATGCGGCTGTGTGTTGACTACCGTGAACTGAACAAGGTAACTATCAAAAATAGATATCCCTTGCCAAGAATTGACGATCTTTTTGATCAATTAAAGGGCGCGGGTGTCTTTTCTAAGATTGACCTTAGGTCTGGTTACCATCAGATCCCTGTGAGGGAAGATGATATTCAAAAGACAGCTTTCCGGACTAGGTATGGGCATTATGAATTTGTCGTCATGCCCTTCGGTCTTACGAATGCCCCTGCTGTGTTTATGGACCAGATGAATAGGTCCTTTCACGATTTGTTGGATGAATGTGTAGTTGTCTTCATTGACGACATCTTGGTATTCTCGAAGGATGAAGAAGAGCATGTTAAACATCTAGAAATGGTGTTAAACATTCTCAGGAAGCAGAAATGGTTTGCCAAGTTCTCAAAATGTGAATTCTGGCTTAAGAAAGTGGCATTTCTAGGCCATGTTATTAGCAAGGAAGGTGTGAAGGTTGATCCAACAAAAATTAAAGCTATTCTAGAGTGGGCAAGTCCCTCTAGTGTAACTGAAGTTCGGAGTTTTCTAGGACTTGCAGGCTATTATCGAAGGTTTGTGCATAACTTCTCTATTATTGCTCAACCTCTGACAAAATTGATGAAGAAAGACTGCAAGTTTAGATGGTCCGAAGAGTGCGAAAAGGATTTTTAGTTATTGAAAGAAAAGCTCACATCTGCTCCTGTCTTAGTCTTGCCGACAGAAGGAGAGGAGTATGAGGTGTTCAGTGATGCCTCGAAGAGTGGACTAGGGTGTGTGTTGATGCAACGGGGTAAGGTTATTGCCTATGCTTCAAGGCAATTAAAAGTTCATGAGAAGAATTACCCTACGCATGATCTTGAATTGGCTGCAATGGTGTTTGCATTAAAGATTTGGCGACACTATTTATATGGTGTTTCGTGCAAAATTTACACTGATCATAAAAGCCTCAAGTATATTTTCACTCAGAAAGAATTGAATATGCGTCAGAGGCGCTGGCTTGAGCTTATCAAGGATTATGATTTGACCTTGGAGTATAAGGAAGGAAAGGCTAATAGGGTTGCTGATGCCCTGAGTCGAAAGCCTGGACCCTTGCTAAATTTTATGAAGGTTCTCTCCAAGGACTTATGTGAGGAATTCCGCAAGATGAAAATTGAAGTGGTATCATTGGGTGGGGTTAAAGCTCGCTTAAGCGCTATGAGTTCTGAGCCTGCTCTTTATGCTGAGTTAAGAGAGAAGCAACAAAATGATCCTAAGCTTTGGAAGATTCGAGCTGCAAAGGCTCAAGGACGAGCTGAGAGTTTTGATATTGCAGAGGATGGGAGTATAAAGTTCAAAGGGCGATGGTGTGTGCCTAATGATCCGATTTTGAAAAACGAAATCATGAGTGAAGCTCATAACACTCCTTATTCAGTGCATCCTGGAGGTTCGAAGATGTATAAGGACCTCAAGCTAAGCTTTTGGTGGCCTTGTATGAAAAAGGAGGTTGCTGAATTTGTTGCCAAGTGTTTGGTGTGTCAGAAGGTGAAGATTGAGCATCAAAGGCCAGGTGGTTTGTTACAACCCCTTCCTATTCCAGCATGGAAGTTTGACTCTGTTTCCATGGATTTTGTGATGGGGCTTCCTAATGCCGTTGGTGGCTTGAATGCAGTGTGGGTACTAGTTAATCGCTTGACCAAGGTTGCCAGATTTATTCCTATGAAGAAGACTTGGTCGATGGAACAAATGACGGAGGCTTATTCAAATGAAATCATAAGGTTGCATGGTGTACCTAGGGAAATTGTGTCCGATCGTGATCCCAGGTTCTTATCTCATTTCTGGTCCTCGTTACAAAAGGCTTTTGGTACTAAGTTGAAGTTGAGTACCGCTTTCCATGCTGCAACTGATGGGCAAATGGAGAGAACAATCCAGACTTTGGAAGACATGCTCCGTGCTTGTGCCCTGGAATTCCAAGGCTCGTGGGTGAAGTCTTTAAGCTTGGCAGAGTTCTCTTACAACAACAGCTATCATGCGAGCATCCAAATGGCTCCCTACGAGGCTCTTTATGGCAGGAAATGTCGTAGTCCTACTTTCTGGAGCGACATAAGTGATTCGTTGGTGTTGGGACCCGATCTTATCCAATCTACTGTAGATAAGGTCAAAGTTATTCAATCAAAGATGAAGGCTGCCCAAGATCGACAAAAGTCTTATGCCGATTTGAGTAGGAGACCTATTACTTATGATGTTGGGGATAAGGTGCTTTTGAAGGTATCCCAAATGAAGGGAGTAATGAAATTTGGTGTGAAGGGCAAGCTCAGCAGTAAGTATGTAGGTCCTTATGAGGTGCTTGAGAGGATTGGTGAAGTGGCTTATAAGTTGGCTTTGCCAGTCGAGCTATCTAAGGTTCACAATGTGTTTCATGTCTCTCAGTTACGGCGTTATCGAAGTGACCCTTCGCATGTTATAGCCGTAGAGTCGGTA